>NC_090294.1:45053210-45335710 GCF_037392515.1 Haliotis asinina | reverse complement strand
TTAGAACTGGCCTACAACAACCCACGCTTGACGTAAGAGGCGACTAACGGGATCGGGATGTTCGCTTACTTGGTTGACACATGTCGCCCTATACCATAGATATACATAGACAGCGGCCGGTGCTGTTAATCTTTGGGTTGTTTGGGGATATGCGATTATTTACTCCCGCCATACAGGTGAAATGATATAATTGTAAGGTGTTAAACAACATCCACACACCAGTTCGAATTCAGTCAGAGCTTTGTCTTATAATGGGGTCAATGTCACGCGAAGATGATGAAGACGCATGCCACCTAAGAATATGCGAAAATAACCTACGGTGTGTTCTCTATACATATTTATACATATTTATTCTCTGTTTAATTCATACAGTCGGCACGTGCACATGCAAGGGCGTTCCCTCGTTACTAAATAAACTGTCTATCATATGCTCACCCAACCCTTATTAAAACGAAACACGCCCTTTTAAGCGAATGCGCACAATCACATCACGCTGTCGACAAACATAATATACTTGCATTAGACTGTCACATGAACGTGTCTTTTCAAACCCTACTTCAACTTTGACTACATCTACACCCATTACATTCAAACCTGTACTGAGATGTCAACCCATGTGGGTAGATGAAGAGCTGATACCTCGACTGACGAGAGCCGCCGTTTTTTAAAACACACAAGGGTGTAACGGTTTACTAAGAGGGTGTGGCAGGGGTGTGGTGTGTGTAGACTTAATATGTTATCAATCATTTTTTTTAAATGAGATCATTCATCGTGACATATTCCCCGATGTATGTATTACACTGACAATAAATATAGAATAGTACTCAATACTTCTGTAGTAACGGTTTGAACTGACTCAGTGGCCATTGAAATATTTCTCTGGGTCAACTCAGTAGTTAATAATACGGTCTATACTGACTTTTCGTGTTATACATATATTGTAGTTAATAAACTGTAAGGGAAAAGTGAATGTACACCCATATTTCAGGTTGGCTAAACGGAAAATAATCGAGAAATGGTTCAGAAATGTGATCATATATTTGATTTGAGTATCATCTGATTAACGCTGACCCTCTGAACATATATTATTTTGATGGAAACAAATAATTCCCATCAAATTAAAAAGGAGACCCGGTTAGATGGGAGATGAAAGAATTGGTAAAATCTGGATTTGCTTCATTTAGGACTTTGACACAACAGAAGCAATATACTGCGGTCCAGGCAAAAGCGTCACGGGGGTGAATGCCCCTATAAAATGCATAGTAGAATGATTAGGTTACAACAAGTAACATGCACATGGCGTCTCCGATAGGGGGTGGGGTGAGGTGGGGGTGGGGGTGGGGTGGGGTTGACGCAGTTTCACAGTAGCAGTAATGATCTGCCTAAGTGTGAAGTGCAGAGTGTATATTGTACTTATCTTGATGATGATGTTTTAGACTGTTCTAAGCTTGTGATGTTTCGTTGTTTTGACATTACCATATATCATTATCGTGTCAGAGTTATGTTTACAGCTGTAGCTATTCCACAAATTGGAAATAAACCCAAGAACATAAAAAAGTAACGAATCTCGAAAATCCTCCTAAATCATTAAAAACGTTGTATCGAACTTTGACGTGTCGAACTGTGATGTATCGAACCGTGATGTGTCTAACGCATTCTTTTCTACAATTAAAACCTGGTCCATGCGTCGATCCGAAGACCCGGGTTCGATCCCCACATGGGTGCAATATGTGAAGCTCATTTCTTTCGCCCCTAAATGGAATCAAAACAATGTTGTTGTTTTTTCTCACCGCATTGAAATGGAAATGTAAAAACCATAATTGGAAGTATATGTATTGCCACATCCGTTATTCATAACAGATAAGGTACAATCATACAAAATGTCGGACAGGCAGATGAAAAAAAAAAGAAGACACTGAAGTCGTGCACGAGGAAGGTGACACGGTGTGCACGCCACCATTGCACAAACATTCTGTAAGATCATGCATTGCTCTGTAATACTGTTGTTTACAGGTCAAAAAGTGAAGCAAGTACTATACACCACGGTCCGGACCACTGACCTATTTCGGACTCAATCAAAACATGGCCAAGTTTTCTATGGAACACAATCTGGGCCAAAATTGCATCACCACACGTGCCGCTTTCACAACTCAAGATTGCATTGTGTTTCATGCAAACTATCGTTATGAAACACGTAAAACTAGATATCATGTTCTAAAACTAAAATATCCATATGGAGTCTGGTTTTACGCCGCTTTTGCCAGTTTTAGAGCAATATCACGGGTGGTGTGGATAAAATCAGTCTCCCCAAACTTCCTTTCAAAACGAAAATGAAAGCAAAACATATAATTATTTTTTCAAAACTTAAATAAAAAAGCATCATGTGTAAAGGTGTGGGTGGGCGGTGGTGTTGACGAACCATATGGAACTCATATATTAATTCATTGTTTTTAGTTACACTAATAAAGTAAATGCGCATAAAAGTCGTAGGCCAAAGGACAAAGGAAAAGTACGACTAACTTTTTCTTCACGCGTAGTTAATGTATTTCTACACCCACACCAACTAAGGTCTAAAATTCTTGGTCAGTTAAGTCTCTTGTTTAATGGTACTTAAAATAGTGGAGTAAGGGAGTGAGGTTTGTTTTACATAGCTTTTAGCAATATTCCAGTAATATCACGAACGGGGGACACCAGAAATGGGCTTCACACATTGTACCCATATGAGGAATCGAACCTGGGTCTTCGGCGTGACGAGCGAACGCTTTAACCGCTTTGCTTTGCTCAACTATATGTTGTTTAGTGATTTAGTTGAAATATGCATGTTTGCTGTCAGGGGAAGCATTGTGTCTGACAGAACCTGCAAGCTCTGCAACTTTGGGTCAGTTTGGATCACTCTGAATTCATTTTCACACTTGAGTAAACGGTACGTTTGTCAGCCTCCCTGGGTACAATATCATACCTAAGTACAATATCCGTGCAGTTGAAATCATCACAAAAAAGCAGTGTCAAATCTTGCATAATTGTAACAAAGTAAGAGACAACAACCAGAAATACAAGGATGTAGACGCTTCTTTATTGTTCAACTCCGTCACATAGTCACCTGGGAGAGAGAGAGGGAGAGAAAAGGCCTGGGTAGTAGTCTGCCTGATTATTGAGACCTCCTCTTTATACGCTAGCCATGCTCGGCCAGAGGTTTTCTGCACTGCCCAGTGACTATTATCCAGGGGATTTCTACACTGTCACTGGTCACTCTTATTACACTGGCTAGAGTCTACTGTACGGAGCAATTGTCCACTCATGTGGAGTTACGGGGAGCTACCCTACACTGACCATTTGGTCATTGTTTTGAGTTTCTACACGCGGGTTATGGCCCCTACATCAACCCCGATTCTCCGGGTTAGACATGGCTTCTTCTCGCCCCCTTTCGTTAAAATGGATTTGTTAATGTCATGGCCCACTGAGTCCACTTTGTTACATAATTCATTACACATACTTTTAGACAAACAAGAAAGATGGAAATTCGCGTTGAGCAACAAGGAAAATACATTTTCTCCAGTATAATATGTCTACGAATGAGGTTTCTAATTTCACATCTTGGGCAGTGGTGTTGTACGTCATGTCACATAGCAGAAGCATACATGAAGCAAGACCGGCGAAGATCCAGAAGATCCAGAAGATCCAGAACAAACAAAATGTAATTGTGGAGATTAAAAATATAATAACATGTTGTATGAATTCATTTTGGCCCCGGTTATCATCCATATGTTACATGTGTGCTCTTGCTCTTCCCAATGACGTCATATGACGGCAGCATTGACGTCAATGGAAGCCTTGTGGCAACGTTATCTCGCTTTATCTCGCGTTATCTGTGAGATAACGTTGGTACGGCCGCTGCGGTGACACTGGCGATTGTTCATCGTATCATTACAACTCATTGTGTGTAATTCATGTTCTGAACGAGTCGGGTCGTGCGAATATTTGTAGTATTATCTTGTAGTAGCTACAAACATCTTGAGTATATTAGCACTATATCTCCTGTTTTATGTATGTTTGGGTTTGTGTTTGCACTCCACACTAAGAACATCCCAAATAGCTGATGTTGCAAAGATACCCTTGAAATGTCGGGTTAGAATTGATCTTCAGCAACCCATACGTGACGTAATGTTGAGTCGACTAACGGTACCCATTGGCTAAGCTTGCTGACTTGGATGACACGTGTCATCGTATTCCAAATACATAGATAATTCATAAAGATGTTGATCACTTGATTGTCTGACCCAGACTTTACAGACCGTCGCCATACAGCTGGATTATTGCAACGTAAAACTACACGTGTTTACTCACTTCAGATGTCACAGGCTTAGGAGACCAATTACAGTCTGTAGCTTATGAACTAGACCGGACGAATTCTTGCTTGATGAGAAACTATTGATTCCTCACCTCACTCAGAATAGTATACTCTGTCATTGTTATGATTCCATATATTCCAAACACCAGGCAGGGTAACAACAAATACCATCTTTTGGTATCAGGTGACATGGCATCGAACCGACCTGTCGCCCTTTGCCCATTTGACCGCGGATGCTGTCTGTTACTAAATATAGCGGTTCTGGGGTAGCCTAGTGGTGAAAGCATTCGCTCGTCACGCTGAAGACCCGGGTTCGGTTCCCCACATGGGTACATTGTGTGAAGCCCATTTCTGGTGTCTCACGTCGTAATATTGTTGGAACATTGCTAAAAGCGGCTTAAAACGAAACTCACTCGCTGCTAAATGGAAACAATACAATGCTGTTTTTGCGTATGGTCATTACATGTGTTGTGTGTGAGTTTACCATGTACGCAACAGGCAGTTATTCGCAATGATTGAACTAAATAAACGACAGCAGCATGTGTCGGAAATGCTCTGAAAAAACCCTGAATCAACGCGTGACTAGCTCCGGACATTACACTGCCACTGTCAATTAATCAGTCAATCAGCACACCTGGAGAAGTTGGAACACCTGCACATTTAATAACACCACAGTGTATATTCCCTGTCATATTCTCGCTAATTTCCCATTAGTATTTGTTACATATGTATATTTTGTCACTTACTGAACTGTATACATAGTTATATGTGTACCTGCCTTTGATGACTGGTACAGGTATTTATCATATTGTGTTGTCACAGACGGCGATTCATATTGACTGTGGGAAAAAAGCAAGGGAAATAATGTCCTAGATTTGGGTAGGAAAATAGGACATTGGGAAAAAGTCATATACTAAAAAAAGTATTGATAATGTATTCATTAACAAGTCAAAACAATATTATCATAAAAAACACAGCATAAATTTCTCTAAACGATGTTTGAACCTAACACAATTAATGCTTTATTCAATGTCAGGTATGACACATTTTAAAGTGAACAGATCACACAGCTCTCCTCTGCATCAGCATTACACCAGCACCCGTTGAACAAACAATCACATTTAATCCAATAATTCTTTAACATTGAAGAAGTGAGATTAGTTTTATAGCGCACTCAGCAATATTCCACCTATATGACATCGACCTTTAAACAATCTAGTCTGGAACAGACAATCAAGTGATCAATAGTATGAGCATCGATCTGTGCAACTGGAAACCGAAGGCATATGTCAACCAAGTCAGCGAGGCTGACCACCCGATCCCGGTTGTCGCCTTTTGCGTAATTCTTTAAGAACTGAATAACTTACAATATGTCCATTCCTCCTGTCCTTTGATCATAAGATCCCACTGATTACACTATCACAGTGAAAGAAATAATTAACTTGAAATAATTAAATGAAATAATTTTTATAAATAACTGGTGAACAGGACGTTTTTCCATGACTTTTTTCCTGTGAATTTTTTTCCATGACTTTTTTTCCAATCACCTTATCACCTTCATAAACAGATGTCTGTGCTGATAGATGATATATTGCAATTGAACAAAGGACTGCAATTAGCATTTAGTAATTTGATCATGAACGTATCACATTTGATCATGGATAAGGTTAGCCGCTGCTATTCCGATGACATTAATCCCTAATGACATTCGTTATCAGGACCAGTTAAACATTTTAGTAATTCGAATTTACTGATTAACAACAAACTTACAACAACATATTGCACATCAGACTTTTGACATGAGTATGTAAAAAGGTAATACAAATGCATGTATTTATGATACAAACAGCAAATGTAGGTTCGAATCCTGGATGGATCTCAGCTCCCAAAAGAACTAGAAGTTGTATTGTACCGAGAAAATGTAATCCCAATACCACATGGGGTGAATAAGCAAATATACTGACGCGCAAAAGAAGGAACACAACTCGTTGTTCACTTTCCAAAAATAACGTAAATAATCTGACGAGCAAAACTTAACACGTATTTCTCACAAAGCACAGACACCCTTTACAGTGTCACAGCATGGGACATCATGAAAACCATTTTTTCTGAATCCTATGTGAATGATATGCAAAATATAAACACAATCGATTGCATTTTGCGGCACACCTGTAAAAGGCACAGCTGTATACCCAGATTATGGGCAACCGATCAAAGACGAGCCACTTAATGCTGTTTGTTTTCTGGGGTTTTTTTTGGTTGTTTTTTTTTTTTGAAAAAAAAAAAGATCTTAAGGCATTGTTTGGAAACATGCTGTCTTCTGTGAAGAACCTAATCTCCGGTCTTCTTACGTAATCAAGGGTCTTGTCTTGAAGCTCTTTGGGACGATGCAGCTGAGATAAATGAGGTGTCTTGTGTACATCACCTGTATTTTAGAATGAATTATCACACAATGGTTCTCAGATAATGCCAGGTTTACCCCATTTACACACAACACAGACTAGTAGACTTCCTGAAAGAACCTTTTGGTTTTCTGTTTTGCATCTCTGAACTCCACAGCTTCACCTGAACCGGTCTCTCAACATACAAAGACAACCTCTTCAGCCAAGTCAACGGTGAACCCAGGAATCAGTCAGTGCTCACCACACAACACAATGGTTCTGGTGACAATTTCGGCTCCTTCCCCTGAAATAATGCCCAACCTCATACAAAAGTGAATTACCGCCCAACTGAAGAACAAATCAATCCCAGTCTGACACTTACAAGAATTAATCGGTGACATAAAAATCAAAGATATGAATCGATAGGACCTGGTTTACTCTCGTCATTCACTCAGGTCATTCACTTTGGTCATTCACTCAGGTCATTCACTCAGGTCATTCAGTCATTCACTCAGGTCATTCACTCAGGTCATTCACTCAGGTCATTCACTCAGGTCATTCACTCAGGGCCTTCACTCAGGTCATTCACTCAGGTAATTCAGTCATTCACTCAGGTCATTCACTCAGGTCATTCACTCATGTCATTCACTCAGGTCATCCAGTCATTCACTCAGGTCATTCACTCATGTCATTCACTCAGGTCATTCACTCATTCACTCATGTCATTCACTCAGGTCATTCACTCAGGTAATTCAGTCATTCACTCAGGTCATTCACTCAGGTCATACACTCAGGTCATTCACTCAGGTCATTCACTCAGGTCATTCAGTCATTCACTCAGGTCATTCACTCAGGTCATTCACTTAGGTGAATGACCATTTACCGTCTGTGTACCCATTGTGGGGAAATGATCACGTTTATATTTGACGTTTTCATAACGTTGTTTCAAATTTGAATTTAAAAGGAACTGTTCGAAATGTTGTTTCCTAACCAACCATGTTAATTATTTTAACGGGAGCACTTGTCATCAACGCCATATACATGCACGAAGGCGCGATATTTTGTAACGGAGGAGCAGGTATAGTAACATGAAGAGAGACCCTGTGGAGTCAGTGAGTGAGTTAAGTCCGCACTCAGCAATATTCCAGCTGTATGGCGGCGGTCTGTAAATAATCGAATTTGGAACAGACAATCCAGTGATCAACAACATGAACATCTATCTGCGCAATTGGGAACCGATTACATCTGTCAACCGAATCATCCATCCTGACCACCGCTTAGTCACCTCTTACGACATGCAGAGTCGTATTTTGTGGCAAGCTTGGGTTGTGACGTCAGGTTATGATGACACGTGATATACAGAAGTTCCCCACCTAGAAACAAGTTACGGTCCCTGGGGCCTCTCCTAACCCTAATATTATATTTATTCAGATATCAATGAAAATATATGCTGAACGTTAAACGTGTGGGAATTACTTTGCACGATCTACTCGCCGAAGACAATCTTGACTAGACGTTGTGGTACTATTAAATACTTTTCCGAGTGAGTTTTACGCGGTTTTAACTATATTCCTGCAAGATCACGGTGCACCGGTGCGAGGAATCGAACCCCAATCTTCGAGGTGACGAGCGAACGCTTTAACCCCGAAGCTATCCCATCGCCCCTACTTTTCCGCAAGCCACTGACTCATTCATATTACGAGACGACGGTGTTGCCCAGTGGTTAAAGCGTTCGGTCGTAACTCTGAAGACCAGGGTTCGATTCCCCACTGAAGAAAATGCGGTTTCTTTTGATGAAGGATACATATAAACAAAAATACTGTTTCTATAAATCTCAGGATATATACTGAACGGCAAAACAAGCGCACTGATAGCGGTTTCTTAAACTACACACTTTAATTCGCTCTAATTAACGATCAAAACGGAGGACTGCTTACAAACTTGACAATTATGGTTAACACATTTTCGGAAATCACACTTAGAGTTCACACAAACAAATTCACAAAAAAATGGTACCACTAAGATACCTTTAAGTCGGTATCGTGTGTGGCATCCATGGTGATTGATGACGTCATTGCGTCGTCTATACATCATGTGAATTAGCCGGTTAATGAAGACCATAGACTCTTGGGTCCGCACACTGTCAAATGCCCGATCGAGTCCAGCCGGAGTTGTTGACCTTGGTTTGAGGTTATTCAGTCTTTCAGTCGCCTTCCTTCCAGTGGACTTAGGTGCAGGCCATTGAAGGATTGGATATTATGTTGTCTTTGGAAGTGAATTCTTATTGTGGCAGAGTGGGAACGAGCGTTGTCTCCCTGGAAGATGTAATTTCTGTGACGTTCCAAATGTGAGGAGTTATAGCGAGCAGCTGTCACGCCTTACGTTAGTCCTGGACCGTGATTCTTGAACGCCAAGGAGCCATCTAACTGGTTAAGACCGATTGCATCCCATAAAATGACTCCTGGGTCACCCCACGAGCCTCTGTCAGCAAAACACACTTCGAAACACCGTTCCCATACCTCCGCTATTCTCTCCTCTGCCGTCGACCGTGAAAACAAATACCGGCTTTCATCAGTTCTCCATAGCTGATAACGTCAATTTTGATGCTGAGTTGTCCAAGAGGCGACTAACGGGATTACATGGTCAGGCTCTCAGACTTAGTTGACACATTTCATCGGTTCCCAATTGCACAGATCGATGCCCATGTTGATGCACTGGAAAGTCTGGCCTAGACTCGATTATTTACAGATCCCAGCCATATATTGCAGAGTGAGCGTAAAACTAACTCCATCCCTCACTCACTCACATACATGTTTGTCTGGAATGTAGGATCTGATGACGCCTCTTTGTAGCAGTGTTACCAGAAGCGGTAACTAGTTAACGTGTCCAATGAAATTAAAGAATTTTACATGAAGTAAGATAATGATAAATATTTGACCAGTAATGGTTTTCGAATTCTTTTCGCACAGTTAAAATATTGACAGTTAAGACCGAAAGACTTGACGTCAAAATGATCAACTCATTTTCATAAGTTAGTTAAATGCTCATTTAATGTGTGTTACAATTTAGATGCGAAAAGGACGTTCAGCTTCCCAATACATCTGGTTATGTACGTTGCTCAGACGTCGATTTCAGCATCGGAAGTCACGTAATGAATTTTATTTGAATGTGTAACGACAAAGAGGGAAGTGCACTACTGTGCGGGATATCTCACACGGGTCGTTGTGAAGGATTGTGTGAGCGTTTCTGTCAGTGTGTTTCATGACAGCGTCCAACCAGAGTCTTCAACATCCACAGAATGCTCGTGAAAGGACTGTCGTTTGGACCGACATTTGTGGTTATACTTGAGTATACTTGAGAAATACTTGAGTGGTTCAATCCTAAACTATAATCCCACACCTAAAACACCGCATATGTGTTTTAAAAGATATTGGTGTCGTGATTTCTACAAGTATTTAACGTTTAGTGAGCTCGTATGGCTTTGCGGTGCTTTTATCAATATTCCAGCAATATCCTGGCGGGGGCTACCTATATTTGGGTTTCACACACTGTGCCTATGTGGGGAATTGAACCCGGGTCTTCGGCGTGACGTTGCTGGGATATTGTTAAAAGCTGCATAAAATCCTTCTCATTCATGGAACAATTCCGTTAAAATTTTGTACGGTCCTGGACTGGATTGAAGACGTCTGTAAACTATAGAATGAGGGATTTAGTTGGGGTCTAAAGCTATTTTGAACACTTTGTCCATTAACATTAATTTCAGCTTGGCCAGGAGAGAGTGACTATGCTGCAGGTGTCAGATATTTACTATTTGGGTGGAATCCATGTTAAAGCTGGAAACGGTCAGGGTGATGTGGGATTCAAAGCCATAATCATAGGATTCTGGTTTGTCTAAGGGATGCATCTGTGCTCAGTGTATTATGGTGTTGATAGGACTGGACACACCACGTCCCTCATTAAACATAAAAAGTATAGTCTAAGAGCTGGGCAGGACAAGCTGGATGGGCTGACTACACTACTCAGTTCCAGATAGGGGCAAGTTTGTTGTGAATGAGGACGGTTTATGCTGCTTTAGAAAATATTCACTAGAATTGATCTTCAGTGACCCATGTTTGTCATAAGAGTCAGCTAACTTTGGTCTCTCTGCTCATGCTGTTGATCACTAGATTGTCTGTTCCAGACTGTTGTCATACAGCTGGAATTTGGTGAGTGTGGCGCAAAACCAAACTCACTCACTCACTCAGAAAATATTCCAGTTAAATTGCATCATGTGAGCAAAATATGGAAGGATAGTCAAGGAGGATCAAGTCTCACACATCTACCAGTGTGGTGAAATCTGCCATGACCAGAATGCTGCAACAGAATGCTATGCTACATAATTACAAGTAATACATGCTTGAGAGATGAGAACATGATTTGTGTATCATGGAAACATATCTCATCATCCCTCTCAGCAATGGCATAGTATTCAGTAACTCAGAGTAATACTCATTTTGTGAAGCATGAATATCTAGGGTACAAATGTGTCATTGTATTCCAATTGCGAAGATTGATGCTCATGAGGTTGATCACTGGCTTGTCTGACTCGATTATTTATAAACCTCTGTGATGAAGCTGGAATTTTGCTGACTGCCACATTAAACAAACCAACAAATAAACTTCATCTTTGAAAAAATTCCCATGTGATAAAAGGAAGGGCTAGGACTGGTAACCTGGATTCCGGGACGGGTGGTTAATGAGCTAGACAAATATCTGCATGCTAAGTTTTACAGGTTTAAGCTTAAGGTCTGATAAAATAATTTGTTTGCATATAATCCTTTAACGAAACACTATGGTTATCCTCTGAGTGTGTCCTGACTAAACACAACTACAATTACTATCATGTAATAAATCGATAACATGGTCAACAATAATCAACAAAACACAAAAAGATAAACACCAATAAAGAATCATCATCTATACGAGACTTTTATTTACATATCATCAACATAATTTGATGTATGTGTACATCTAATCAAAATACAATAAAATCAATATTATACAATATGACAATATCATACAATATGTCAATATTATACAATATTATCAACTCATCTTCTACAAACTATATTCACAAACATGGTAAGTGATAATAAGACTCAATTGAACACTGTGTCCAAAAATAACTTGAGAGAGTGGGGGGTCAGATTTAACACTGCTTTCAAGGTATTTCACCTGATTTAAGATCTAACCATGATAGAGCAGGGCTGGCTCAGGAGATCAATAATCCAAAATATTGTCAATAGGAGAAATTATTACGATTATAGATACAAAATTGGGGTCATCACACATACAGGATTATGATAAAACAAAGTGTTAATTTACTCACACAATACAGAAAGCTGTGTTTATATTCATAAGCTGCTTCCAAATTATGTTCAGGACACTGTTTTGTTACTGGCAAACAAGGATAAGTTGAGCACTGCCCTGCCAACTGACCCATATTAGCATGTACGAGTGCCACCCTCTGGCACTTGCGATTGTGAGCGAAGGGGCCCCAGGTGGTCCACGATCAAGAGTAGTGTATTACTAGCTTCAGAGTTCGCATTAATGCAGAAACATGCACTTTTTATGCAAAAAAAATGCAAAAAATATTCAGATTCTGATCTACTTAATTTGAAAAAGTTCCTTAAAACAGCAACAGAAAAAAACAAATATATATATCAGCACTGGACTTGCTACACTGACCACGTGACCATAGCTTTTCCTATGAGAAACCTACACGCGGAATCAGTCTAATTGTAATGTATTGCATGTGCACTAGCCTACATGTTTACCTCTCACAAACCAAATGGTTTTGCTCATTGCCATTCACCGCCAACTACTTATAAAGCTATTTTCTGTGCTGGTCCAACTTATCTTTGTTTGCCAGCAGTAATCCAATGTGGCAGTTTTGATCTTACTTACTTCTCTAATATGTTACTGATAACAGAAAGATACTTATCAATTGATCTCCATACCCTAAATCAATAGCCAGTTCTAGATAACAGCTTAAAGTGAAAGGAATTAGTGCTGATTCTGTTAATACCATCACACCTGTGATGCAAATGTCCGATATTTTCCTGTTTTATGAACCCCACATTGGTGAAATCCACAAGCAAAAGTTTGGTGCTGACTATCATAGAATACAATATATGGAGAATAAGTATTTTATACAATAATCATAAGTTTTGGGCATGACAAAAAGGGAAGTAACTCAATAAAGAGAATTGTGGTAGTGAAGACGATGAAAATACTGATACCCAAATGCTACAGAGTATTTATTGTCTCACAGAGATGAGCATGACAACAGCAAATCATGTCTTCATGTCAGTAGGATTCCACACAATAATCTTGACAAATATTCATTTACGACAATTTAATTCAGGTAACTGAAAAGTTAGACATTTCACCATACATACACCGAAAAGATGTTGCTAGAGGCAGCTTTTCATCCTCTTTTTTGATCATATGTGCAGTGAATTTGACTTCAAAACTAAACTTTTGAAATTTGAAAGAAAATACATATCCTGTCAATTTCCACAGACATGCTAGCTATATCTGACTTAGTTTTTCCAAGCATTTAGTTGCATCTTTCAGCTTGCCTACAAGGTCTTGCAATTGTTCAAGAGAGCAGGAAAACTGGACTTCTTGTAATTCACTATTCCCAGGCTGTTCTGTCTTTAAGCTGATGAGGTACACTGGCTCATTCACCTTGTCAAGATGATTGTTCTTGATGTAGTAGTCCAACCTCCAGTCAATATCAACAATGTGAGGAGGACTATTTCCTACACTTCCAAGTATGATTTGAAGAGAAGCTTTCTGTGCCAGGAATGTTGTATTGAAAGTGTTTATTCTCTCTGTTGAGAATTTACAGTCTTCAAGTATAGAACCAATTGTCTCACTCTCAGAGTCATGCTTTGCTGCTTCAATAATGAGAGTCACGAGCCCTGAGTAAGCGGCTTTTAATGAAGGCTTATCCACATCCTTCATATCAGGGTGACCAGAGACAGCATCTCTCAGTCTCGAGTCAAGAACACCTTGACACGCTTTGCTTACAAGTGTTTTGAAACATTTGTCGGGGATTCTGGAACTGTCTCCAGCAAGAGAAAGGTTTTCCACGACACTAGGAGCAAGTTCCATCGTAAGTAAAACTTTTCAATGAGATCATGTGACACGCCCACTGACCTGAATTTCAATGTCTGTTAATGTTTCGCCTCGAACTGCCGCACACAATGACTATTTTTCTACGTATTTGTGATCATATGAAAACATGTCACCGCATAACAATACGTAGATTCATATGTTCGTGTTCAATCGGTCCTCCTCCAGGATATTGACACAAAACCAGCATCAATCAACCACTCTCGGTCTGCATGCAGAGGTTAAGGTTGTCGAAGGCTCTATAGCGCGTCATTTGTTGATATATGTGCTCTCAGCGAAGCCTAATGACAAGGTACGGAGAATTGGAAATTCCTGTCTCACCGGTGAAAACTACTTCCGGCTTTGCAAGGCGTCAGGCATGTGCTTTGTTATTATATATGTTACTGCTAAGAATGCTTATATATTTCATTAGGCTCACGACAGATAAGATGATGTGTACGAACAATTGCCCCTGTTTAAAAATGATTTAATGTCTGTCAAGCAGGGGTTCGGTCTTAGAAACAGGAATGAGGAGATCGACATTTTCTCCACCAATTTTTACTCGTTTCTGAGCACTCGGTCTCATCCTGCTTTGACAGGTCAGAGGTTACTCTCGCTGTGTCAGACCAACACGACGCATCACTGTGCGAGATGAATAATGCGAAATAAACTGAACTATTTCACGAGCTGAATGAGTTTAACGGGAGCAGTAAACTTGAAAGCAGCTCGCATAAATATGCAGTCGGGCATAATATTCTAATAGAAGTCGTAAAACATACAAACTTGTTACAACAATGATTAACAAACAATTTTCGTTCTAAATAATTCTCACATATAATATATGCATGTTATTGCAGCTTTCATGCTTCAGTTATGACTATTGTTAAATAATTGTTTTGTTTCCATTTGTTTCAGGAAATAAGCTGTATCCACCATAATGACAGTTAGGTCCACAACAGCGAGTCTGTCAAAGCTTCGGGCTTTGATGAAGAATATAAGTTATGTGAATGAACCCATTCACGCATACATTGTACCTACTGGTGATGCACATCAGGTGTGTAAACATCTGTTGTAGAATAATGCTCCAACTGCAACATACCAGTGTTAAACTTATTTCCACTTTAGAAGATGGGAAGTACAGTTTACACAGTAGTTATGGATAACAACTTCTTTGTTTCATGAGTGCAGGAATGCTTAACAACAGTACAAAAATCTGTATTGAAACGTCTCACTAACGAAATATATGGAAGTACAACATATGTCATATTTGGGATTTCACTTTCTTAGTAAAGTACAATTTCTAGTACTTTTTTCGGTTGAGTCCCGTCCGGGATTCGAACCCGCACCCTCAGAGTCAGGCACCTAATCGCCAGCACACAAAGTCAGCCGCCTAGCCTGCTCAGCCACCGCGATTCGAACCCGCACCCTCAGAGTCAGGCACCTAATCGCCAGCACACAAAGTCAGCCGCCTAGCCTGCTCAGCCACCGCGACTGCTGAGCAGGCTAGGCGGCTGACTTTGTGTGCTGGCGATTAGGTGCCTGACTCTGAGGGTGCGGGTTCGAATCCCGGACGGGACTCAACCGAAAAAAGTACTAGAAATTGTACTTTACTAAGAAAGTGAAATCCCAAATGTGACATATGTTGCATTTGACCACTTTCTAAATGGCATCGTGTAATCATATATGGAAGTAGTTATGCATAATGTTTGTCTATGAAGTACTGAGTAGCCTGTACATGTATATTTACAGAGCGAGTATGTTGCTGACTGTGACACAAGGCGGGCCTACATTTCTGGATTTACAGGATCAGCAGGTACTGTACACATGCACTGCATTTGAAACATGGCCTGGAGGTCCAGCGCTGGTTGTTATTGTATCGGGCTGGCAGTTTCAAATATCTGCAGGCCCTTGTAGCCATCTGTACATTATCTTTTGTCAGCTGGAATCTTTCCCTATGTTTGTCTTTATTAACATTCAGGAATCATCCTTGATCCACAATGTAATAATAACTTAAATTATAGTTTTACTTCCTTGTATTTCAGTGCTTTGTGCATATGAATGTCAACACCAGTCTTTAACAAATAAATATGTCTCAGTGTGAAACTGTGTACAGTGTAGTCTATCTTGTTTTAATCAGTTTGACATTAACAAATGGGCCTGTAGATTTCATTCAGGGCCTGTAGATTTCAAAGCCTGCAGGCAGCAACAGGCCCTGATTCTCAGCTTAAATTAAAGTGTTGCAAACACTGCACATGCATCTGTAGATCATACATACCATTGTAAGCATAAACTATTAGGGTGTAACATTATATTGAAGGCTGTGGCTAGAATAGCACCAGCTTCTCTTACTGATCTGTACAAGCCTGTGAACCTTTACCATCAGGGTTGGTGGGGTAGCCCAGTGGATAAAGCAGTTGCTTGTCACACCGAAGAGCTGGGTTTGATTCCCCACATGTGTACAATGCAGGAAGCCCATTTCTGGTGTCATGATATTACTCGAATATTTCTTAAAGTGGTGTAATACTAAAAGTGCTAAAAGCGGCATAACACTAAAAGTCACTCACACTTCAAACAGACTAACGTTTAATTTCTATATATATATATGTATATAATTTTGAACACTTTTTAAGTGACACCATTGTGGGATTTGAGATTATGAATCTGAGGAAATCTTGCTTCGTTTAGTGTTATAGCATCACAGGAAGGGCTAGGCTGTAGGGACTTTGAGATGGACTAAGTCTTCATATTACAGAAGCTGATTTCCATATATAAATTTCCTTTTAATCATATGAACATGAATTGCAAAATTTGTAAACATTGTAATTTTACAGGCATTTACTAATTGCAGCAGAACAATTCTGAAAAAGGTAGCATGATCACCTAATTGATAATCAGTATTTAGAATTTTTTTAAATCCTGCATCTTTGTTGTTCACAGGCACTGCTATAGTAACTGAGTCAAAGGCCGCTCTGTGGACCGATGGCAGGTATTTCCTCCAGGCGGAGAGACAGCTGGATAATAACTGGACACTCATGAAAACAGGTGACTGATGCATGCTGAACATATGTATACACCTTTATTTGGAGATCTGGTAGCCCAGTGGTAAAAGTGTTTGCTCATCATGCCAAAGATCCAGGTTCGATTCCCAACATGGGTACAATGTGTGAAGCCATTTCTGGTTTCCCCCTCCGCAATGTTGCTGGAACATTGCTAGAAGCGACGTAAAACCATACTCACTCATCAAGAGTGTGAATCCATTATTCACAATGAGCAGGATCCTCAGCACTAGACCAGTGATATTAATTATCATTAAATTCATAAACATATCACCTGCAGCATTTCCCAATGCCAGAAGTAACTGAATTACTGGCGGAAACAGCATGATGCCGAATCCATCATGGTCATCATTGTTGTTATCGTTTAGATAAATTCTCTTCTAAACTGTCGGCGAACTGCATCATGCTGGGTTTACCTTCCATTGGCTTCTCCATGGTGATGACCTAAGATCAGTTGAAGATGGACTATTTAGTTATTTATTGGAGTTTTTATTTTTTATTATCAATTTTTGAAAATTCATCATCGTTGTCTTTTCAGTTTTTAAGTGCTGAATATAACTTCTTTGATATTGTATACTTTGCATGAAAAACAGGACCTAAGTAATTGATAGTTATGGCTGAAATATTTTTGTTGAGACTCACAGTAGATATTTAAAAGTAGAGCATGGAAGTCATTGGAAGATGATTATTGTGTAATGTATTGTGCATTTAATTTGTGTGATAATGGTATGTGTCAGCCATGTGGTACGTTGCCTTTGTTAGGCATCTAGACTTAGCAACTGTTTAGGTGCAGTCATGCTTGCAAAGTCATTTTGCTTTATATTTTTGTCTGGATTTTACCTTGACTCACAAAAATGGGGGTCCCGGAGACCTGCAGTTATTAGTTTTTAGAGCCGTTGCAGGGAGTATGAGTGTCCTGTGAAGTAACAGTGTAGATAACTGTATTTGTGGAGTGAATCATTGATCATGTGGACAGATGGATGAAATAATGCAAGTAACTGCTCTGAATGAAACCCAAAACTGAACAAAGTCCTGGAAGTTTTGTGGGAACAGAAAATAGTGATTTTTTTCTGTGTCCTTTGGTTTCATTAGTGTGTACTTCACAAATATTTGTGCATCATGTAAAGCCCTGTTCTATATGGCATGCGGTGTGTGATATGTTGTTGTGGTATGATATAAGGTATATGGATGGATGGTATATAGTGTGAGATGTTTGTTGTATGGTGAGTGGTGGAAGGTATATGGTGAGAGGTGGATGGTATATAGTGTGAGATGTTTGTTATATGGTGAGAGGTGGAAGGTATATATTGTGAGATGTTCGTTGTATGGTGAGAGATGTTTGTTATATGGTGAGAGGTGGAAGGTATATGGTGAGAGATGGATGGTATATAGTGTGAGATATTTGTTATATGGTGAGAGGTGGAAGGTATATAGTCTCAGATGTTTGTTGTATGATGAGAGATGTTTGTTATATGGTGAGAGGTGGAAGGTATATGGTGAGAGATGGATGGTGTATGGTGAGAGATGGATGGTATATAGTGAGAGATGGATGGTATATAGTGTGAGATGTTTGTTATATGGTGAGAGGTGGAAGGTATATGGTGAGAGATGGATGGTATATAGTGAGCGATGGATGGTATATAGTGTGAGATGTTTGTTATATGGTGAGAGGTGGAAGGTATATGGTGAGCGATGGATGGTATATAGTGAGTCATGGATGGTATATAGTGCGAGATGTTTGTTATATGGTGAGAGGTGGAAGGTATATGGTGAGAGATGGATGGTATATAGTGAGCCATGGATGGTATATAGTGCGAGATGTTTGTTAGATGGTGAGAGGTGGAAGGTATATGGTGAGAGATGGATGGTATATAGTGTGAGATGTTTGTTATATGGTGAGAGGTGGAAGGTATATGGTGAGAGATGGATGGTATATAGTGAGCGATGGATGGTATATAGTGTGAGATGTTTGTTAGATGGTGAGAGGTGGAAGGTATATGGTGAGAGATGGATGGTATATAGTGTGAGATGTTTGTTATATGGTGAGAGGTGGAAGGTACATGGTGAAAGATGGATGGTATATGGTGAGAGATGGATGGTATATAGTGAGCGATGGATGGTATATAGTGTGAGATGTTTGTTATGTGGTGAGAGGTGGAAGGTATATGGTGAGAGATGGATGGTATATAGTGTGAGATGTTTGTTATATGGTGAGAGATGTTTGTTATATGGTGAGAGGTGGAAGGTATATGGTGAGAGATGGATGGTATATAGTGAGCGTTGGATGGTATATAGTGTGAGATGTTTGCCAGATGGTGAGAGGTGGAAGGTACATGGTGAGAGATGGATGGTATATGGTGAGAGATGGATGGTATATAGTGTGAGATGTTTGTTATGTGGTGAGAAGTGGAAGGTATATGGTGAGAGATGGAGGGTATATGGTTAGAGATGGATGGTATATGGTGAGAGATGGATGGTGTGTGGTGAGAAATGGATGGTATATAGTGAGAGATGGATGGTGTATGATGAGAGATGGATTTTAATTGTGGGAGATTGATTGTATATGGTGAGAGATGGATGGTATATAGTGAGAGATGGGTGGTAGTGAGAGATGGATGTTATATAGTGAGAGATGGATTTTAATAGTGAGAGCTGGATGATATATGGTGTGAGATGGTCGATATATATATATAGTGAGAGATGGATGGTATATAGTGAGAGATGGATGGTATATAGTGAGAGATGGATGCTATATGGTGAGAGATGGATGGTATATAGTGAGAGATGGATGGTATATAGTGAGCGATAGATAGTGTATGGTTCATATTGAATCAAATGTATGTGACACCAACATCCATATTTTGTTTTAATAGGTTTAAAGGACACACCCACCCAAGCAGAATGGCTAGTTAAGGTAAAACATCAACAGATGGTTATATGTATGTGTATATGCATAATGCTTGTCATTATTTTGTCAGTGAAATTATTGATTTCATGATAGAGAGCCTCTGAGCTGATAATGACTTTTGCCATAGAGATGTTGCCATGACATTTATATAAAAGATGGACCATTTGTGGTCTTTATAAGACACTTCCTTCTGTAAAACAGTCAGACACTGTCAATAAAAATAATCTTTGAATTTTCAAGAGGTTCCTGACATTGAAGATCTGGGTAAGAATTGGTCTTCAGTAACCCATGCTTGTTGTACGAGGCAACTAACGAGATCGGGTGGTCAGGCTGTTGATCTCTGGATTGTCTGGTCCAGACTTGATTATTTACAGCCTGCTGCCATACAGCTGGAATATTGCTGAGTGCGTTCTTATTCAACCAACCATCCAAATGGTTCCTCTTTCGCAAATGTCTGGTGTGGTCATTGAAATCACTCTGGGATGCTAGTATTCTTGGAAACAACGAATGATGCCAGACGTTTCATGCAGTGCACAATCACACACATTATCTGTGTGATGTATGATCATGATGATTCTTGTTTTATTCAGGAGCTGCCGACTGAAGGGAGAGTTGGTGTCGACCCCTTCCTTTTTTCTGTTGGTAAGTATTTACTCCATGCCTGGTCACTTACTGACCATCCCTACGGTCTCACTATTCCAAACAGGAGTTAAAGGGTTCAGGGGTTCAATCTGGGATGGGGTAACCTAATGAGTGAGTGTTTTGCTCATAGCACCAATTACCTGGGTTTGATGGGTACAATGTAAGGTCCATTTTGGGTGTTCCTCCCATGATATTGCTGGAATCGTGCTTAAAACATCTGTAAAAAATATGCTCACTCACTTGATTCAGTCCAACAGAAATATAAAGTTGCCTTTTGTATCCTGCCTGGATTTCAGGGATAAGAGGAAAAACAAGCATTAGATGGCTTGGAGTGGGGTATCCACTTTAAATTTCAGCATAATGTCTCATGTGGCTAGCTAAAAACTGGCCTAGATTTACTTGGTCAAGCAGCCCCAGACACACAGTCACTTGCACAGACGAATATTTGCAATATTTGTATGTGAGTGTAGTATTCTTGAAGGAGACACCTCACCTCACCTTGGCACACTGCACCGGACCGCATGACACCCCAACTCAAGTATGCTCAACTCAATTCCCTTATGAAGCTGAATTATTGTTGCTATGGCAATAGGGCAAATGTTTTTTTTTTACGGTGGCAAAGACAAACTCAGTTAAATGTTTTGAATCCTTTCTGTTGGCTTCCTTCTCAAAGATGATTGCCCATTAAGGAGTGTCAAGTTCCTGAAGTTGTTCTGGTAATGTCACGGATCTGATGTTTGTTTTCAGAGCAGTGGAAGCCATTGGCCAAAGAGCTGAAATCCAATGGTCACAGCCTGGTGCAGGTGTCTCAGAACTTGGTGGACATGGTATGGGAGGATAGACCCCCACCCCCCAACAATCCCCTCCTGGTGCTAGGACTTGAATATACAGGTAGCTGTTGTATGGAAACCTCACCCTTCATAACACACAAACTCCCCACCTGGTTCTGGCTCTGGATTACAAACCCACCAACCCCCTCCTGGGTCTGGCTCTTAAAAATGACCCCAAACAACCCCCTCCTGGGTCTGGCTCTTAAAAATGACCCCAAACAACCCCCTTCCTGGTCCTGGCCCCGATTGCTCAAAACAAACTTTTTAACAAATTTTTTACTCAGATCTCAAATTGAGTTTCACAATTTGAAACAGCTGAATTTTTAACTCAACTTCATTTTTGACATATAAAACCCAAACAAATTAAGTACTCTGTTCACAAAAAACACAAATTGTTTCCTATAGTTTGAGTTTTGTGCCGATTTCAGTTCATTCTGAGAAATGTGTTTTCTCCAATTGGCGTAAAATCTCAAACTTAAGTTATGACCCAGACTTAAGTTTATTTCAAGAAATCAGAGAATGGATCAATAATATAACCTCCCAAACCTCCTGGTCCTCGTTCAAGCCCTAACTCAGGAATACTACTCCCCAAACCTACTCCTGGTCCTCGTACGGGTCCTGACTCAGGAATACGATCTCCCAAACAACCTCCTGGTCCTCGTTCAGGCCCTGGCTCAAGAATACGACCCCGCTAAACGCCCTCCTGGTCCTCGTCCAGGCCCTGGCTCAGGAATACGACCCCACAACGCCCCCCCTCCCCCCTTGGTCCAAACACTAATATGACCCCAAACAACTCATGGTACTGGCTTTGAATATGAGCTGGCTGTTGAATATTTCTGTAGGTGTTATTTAGAGATGACTGGCACTCCAACTCCCAACTGTAAGCCATTAGTATACACATACTGTTGATAATGTTACAGGTCAGACGTGGCAGGAGAAAGTGAAGCGGGTGAGGGAGAAGCTACATAGCAAGCAGGCCACGGCCATTGTTGTAACAGCCCTGGACGAGATTGCATGTAGGTACCATACTCTTATCCCTATATAAGTCAACATGATCAGAATTATCTGTTTCTTCCTGTATAGCAGTGTGTGCAAGTTCAGAGAGTTCCAAAGTTCTTCATGCCCAGATGTCAGTTGTAATGGAAATGGGTGGTCATGTTCATCGATGGCTGCTTGTCATCATACTCCCATAGCATTGATCCATGCTCAGTCAATCACTGTATTTTCTTGTCCAGATCAATAATTTACAGGCGCGGTGAGGTGCCCGATAGGTTACAGGATTTGCTGAAGACCCTGGTTTGCGTGCCTACATAGGTACAATGTGTGAAGCCCATTTCCGGTGCCCCCTGCTAGAATATTACTGCTGAAGTCTGCATAATACTAGACTCACTCACTCACACAATAATTTACAGTCTATTTTGATATAATTTGAATGTGTCTTGCTGCAGCTTCAAGTTTCGAATGCTCACTCTGTCGAATGTAAATCTTTTTGTGAAGCATGGCATGATTAGCAATGACATTCTGGCAAGCTCACTTGTAACGGCGTGTCTGATTGGCTACATGTGAAAGTGAATACAGTGAGTGGAGGTAATACAATTATTGGGTCAAGCCATAGATACAGGATACTGGGTATGAGGTGTGAAGTGTTGTCATCTCGCACTGTTTAAAGACAACCAATCGCAGTCAAAAAACTTGTCTCTTGATGTTTTGGTCATCTGGTCGACAGGACCTACAAAATAAAACTGCTCAAATGACATGGAAGTTTGACAACCTCTGTTTGACAACTTTGAAAATTTGAACATGTGTTATCAACACTTTAGTTTGCAGTGTGAAGGTCGCTTAAAAGTGGCATAGACCTAAACTCACTCTCTCACTCACTCTTAAAATAAAGCCTTCTAATGCAGCAAATATGACAGTAGCCACCCTGCTTCAGACTGATGTTGTATCTCCACAGGGCTTTTCAACCTCCGTGGATCCGACATTCAGTACAACCCTGTGTTCTTCTCCTATTCAGTCATAACCTTCGATGGAGTGTAGTAAGTTCACTTGCTGTGTATTGAGTTAGGACAAATTGTAGTTTTACAGAGATTGGGATAGAGAATTTGAAAAAAGGGCCATTTTCAGGATTATTAG
Organism: Haliotis asinina; assembly: GCF_037392515.1. Classification (NCBI taxonomy): domain Eukaryota; kingdom Metazoa; phylum Mollusca; class Gastropoda; order Lepetellida; family Haliotidae; genus Haliotis; species Haliotis asinina. Next base: position 45,312,251 of record NC_090294.1, on the reverse strand, counting down.
CCATTTTCCAAATGTAAATTGGGCCACTGCCCTTGTACCATAGTAAACTTTAAAATTTGAATGGATCATTTTTTATTCTAATGTGCTAAATGACCCATGGCCCCTGCTTTTCCTAATCCCTGATTTTAGGAGATAAGGTGTCCAAGCACTTATAAGTATATATAAGTGTTTTCAGTGCTAAATGAGAAAGAGTTTTTGCATTTGGCTATAACATGTTTTAGCACTAGCATATAAGTTTTATAGTACTAATATATAGGGGGTCTTAACTAAGATGTAGATTGTTGTAGAGTGATTAGCAGTGGATGAAGTTTTTATACGAGGGTATATAGAGGTTTTAGTGCTAAAACATAGGGGTTTTAGCTCAAGGACATATGTTCTGTTTATCAATAGGATATAGAGTGTCTTAGTGTTAGGATATACAGTGTTTTAGTCCTGTGATATAAGGTGTTTTAGTGCTATGGTATAAGGTGTTTTAGTCCTATAGTATAAGGTGTTTTAGTGCTATGGTATAAGGTGTTTTAGTCCTATAGTATGAGGTGTTTTAGTGTTAAGGTGTAAGGTGTTTTAGTGTAAGATGTGTTAGTCCTATGGTGTAAGGTGTGCTAGTCCTATGGCATAAGGTGTTTTAGTCCTATTGTATAAGGTGTTCCAGTCCTATGGTGTAAGGTGTTTTAGTGCTTGATATAAGGTGTTCTGGTCCTATGGTATAAGGTGTGTGAGGTCTATGGTATAAGGTGTTTTAGTCCTGTGATTCCAGTAAGTGTGATATCTGCTTGAAAAGACATTGGAGTCTGTATTATGGTTGCTCAGGAAATATGTTAAATCATTTCACTCAACATTGTTTTCTCTCCGTGCTACAGCTTATTTATTGACGAGAGCAAGGTGGACAAGGCAGTCACTCAGCACCTGGAACTGAAGGGGGCGGTCAACTCGGACGGGAGTCTTAGTGTCGAGATTCACCCATATGAGGATATCAAAAGTTTTGTTGCCTGTCTGGCTGAGACATGTGATGGAAAGATATGGGTAAAGTTCTGGAAATGAAATAGCATGCACTAAAATGGTATTAGTAAACATGAGGAATTTGGTACCCTTTAATATAAATGTTGGTAAGCATCTGATAAATGTTGGCATTCACTGGAAAAGTATAGGTAAACATTTGACTGATTCATCGGAAAAGTATGTGTAAACATTGAGTATAATTCATCAGGAAAATATAAGTAAACTTTGAAAAATATGGGTAGCCTTTATAGAAAGTAGGTATATGTTTGAATAATGTTGTATGCATTTTAAACAATGTGAGTACTGGCAGGTATTGGAAAAAAATGGGTAAAGAGTGTGAAAAGGGTAGATATGCATTTAAACGATATGGTAAGCAGTAGATTTTGGAACAAACTACTAACACTACTGTACAATATTTATCGATATATGACAGTATGTGACCGTGTGTTTGCAGATCAGTGAAAAGTCAAGTTATGCCCTGGTCAGTCTTATTCCTAAGGTAAGAATTACGGTATTCCATTTTCATTTTTCAGTGTTTCTGTGTCATCTTTTGTGGCTTGTGTAATTACAGTAATCGTGATATTTCAGCTTGTCCAGTCATGAAAAAATTTAATTCTTACTAAATGCATAATGTCATTGGAACTGAATTTAATACACTGTTTAATCTTGAATTTGGAGTCTCATGGCTGTGTTACCATGTTTACCTCTGGAGTCATCAAGGTCTTCTATTAACCATGATTAAATCAGAATGGTCTTCTACCTATTTCAGTTTGTGTTTACACTGAGAGGGTACGTAAGTCCCAAAACTTTCACAGTTTAATTTCCGCTTACCCGATTTTAAACGTAGTATATTTGTTCTTTTAAAAGTTGGCTAAACATTCGTACAATCGCCAGCGGCTGAAGGGATGGTGTAAATCCAACTAAGGTCCATGCAGGTAGCAAAGGTACTGTAAGACCCCATGGACCCTGGTATGGTGATCTACCTTCAGTTGTCGGCGGTCTATAGCCTGTTTTTATATTGTATCGTCCTCTATAGTTGAATTGTTTTAGATTTCATTACTAGTTTTAAATATTTTCCTGTGATAGTCTAGTTGCTTTACTGTCCTTTGTTGACAGATTTTTTACCATTCTCTATTATGTATGACATTAATGGTTCTCGTCACGATATGGCTGAAATATTGCCGATGTGACGTTAAATGTTAACTCACTCACTCAGTTTGTGTTTACCTCCCCTTTAAACTACCCAAGCTCCTGACACTGATGACCAGTTTTGGAGCTTGCTGTTCTATCACTGCCACCAGTCATGTTTAGCTGTTCTAGATGCTTCACAGCAATACATGGTATTGACAAACAACAGACTGTTATGTTTAGAAACAAGCTATGACACTCAATATGTTTCAACTTATTCCATCTGTTGTAGCTGAACCGCCTGACGTCCCCCTCACCTGTCGCTGCCTTTAAAGCTGTCAAGAATGAAGTTGAGATCCAAGGGATGAGAAGAGCACATGTACGTACAGATGAAGCTAATAAATGCAAGCCAAATCCACACTTTCATGCTTTTTGTCTGTCGATATAAACATAATGAAATGTCCAATACAATCTGTTTGATATTATTTTTAAAAAATCTGTTTGAAATTGTTTGGTTTGGTTGGTTAATTTTTTGTTAAACACTGCTCTCAGCAATATTCCAGCTATATGGCAGCTTTTAAATTATTGAATCTGGACAAGACAACCCAGTGATCAACAGCATGAGCATTGATATATGCTATGGGGATACAAGGGCATGTGTCAAAAAGTCAGCAAGCCTGACCACCCGTTAGTTGTCTCTTATTGCATGCATGCGTTAGTAAAGATCAATTCTAACCTGGATCATCGTGGATGAAATTGAGAAAAAAGAACCAGTTATCATGCACTTGTGTATCATATAATTGTGATTCCGATCTTCAACAATATTTGATTTGCATGTGGAATTGGTACTTATTATGTTGCTGTGTTATTTTGACCTTGGTCTTGGGTTTATATTTGCAAAATACCCCAAAAATGTCAAGATATGTATTACTTGCTTGGCCTTGACAGGGATTGTTTATGAACTGGAAAACACACAGAGTGTTTAAGTCATGTTAATTCTGTGATTCAACAAGTTAAAACGTATGACTGTGTCAGAATGGTGTGTACTGCTTGTTGTAGATCAAAGATGCTGTAGTACTCTGTGAATTCTTCCACTGGTTGGAGAAAGATGTAAGTATCATCTCTTGATACTAAACTTGATATTTTCACCATGATGAATTACTCTTCAGATTGTCTTCCAAATAAGACTAGAAGCATTCCTTAGTTTAATGATCACTTGAGGAAATTCAGTGAGTCAGTTCACATCGGTTCCAGTTTCTTTTGGGATAATGGAATAGCAGGAATTTGAAAGGCTGCTATTTATCACAGTGGAAGGGAGTTATAACTATTTGAAAAATCAAGGATGCTGTCTATCGAGGGACATACCAACTCAACCTCTGTTGTTTCAGCTCTCTAATGGTACAGTCACAGAGGTTGCAGCTGCTGATAAGTTGGAGGATCTCAGAAGGTAAATTCTGTGTTTGAAAACTAAATGAATTTAAATCATTTAAATAACTTTGAACGAACACATACTCGTAACTCTTTCTTATCCCCTGCCTTGCATTTAGCGCAAAGCTTGGTATATAGTATTAGGCTCTGTCTGTCCATATATACGAATTAGAATATCATGAGAACCATTCACTAGATTCTTTTCATATTTGGTACCTAGGTTCATCATAGTAAAAGACAGGTCTCAGTCAGGTTTAGTGACCTTTATCTTCATTTCAGGGTCACAAGGTGACTTTAACCTTTTACCATTGTCAGCAGGATATCACAAAAACCATTCCCAGAATTTTCTTCATATTCAACACCAAGCTTCATCTACGGAAGATGCTAGGCCCAGTAGACTCTGTTGACTTCAATTAACATTCAAGGTCACAGAGACATTTGATGATTTCGGCATGTTCACCTGCATGTTAAGCTTGTCAACATAATATCTTAAGAACTGGTCACTGGATTGTCTTATTCATCACCAAGCCTCATCTTGGGAAGGCACTTTTTACTTCATTTTAAACTACTACCTTCATTTTCATTACTTTTTGAGTTTGATTTGACAATTTGCGACGGGGGATTATGTCACCATAGTGACAGTGCTTTTTATCTTAAAGTCACCTGATTATTTTTTTTGTGGATTTATTTCAGGCAACAAGACGACTTTGTCAGTCTCAGTTTTGACACAATATCCAGTATAGGACCTGATGGTGCTATTATTCATTACAAGTGAGTTGAATAGATTGACCTGTGTTTACAACAGGTCATTCTTAGGAGCAGAGTTTTAGACATATTGAGCTTGTGTTTGTCCAAGGGACATGTAGGGGCTGTGTTGAATCTAAATTTGATGGAGAAGTGAAATGGGACATGCTGTCATATTAAAGAATGTTTTGCTCATATGATGACTTGCATGTGTGTGTATGTGTGGCTGCTTATATTAACCCAGAGTTAAGGTGGTTTTGTAGTGCTAGCTCAATGAGATACCATGCTGTAGTTAAGCATGAATACTCAACTCAGACACATACTGACTCCGAGCTGACCAGTCCTTGTTGTACTCATGTACGCCAAGCCCTAGGCAGGGACCAACGAGGTCTTATGGTTTGACACAGCCAGGGATCATACCCATGACCTTTCATTCACCTGGCAAATGCTCTAACCACAACACCATGGAGGTGGTTAAACATTGTGCAGAAAAGGTATGAATTACCTATTATGTTTCAGACCTTCAGCAGAGACTGACAAGCCAATCACAAGTGACCAAGTATACCTGTGTGATTCTGGGGCACAATACAGGTGAGTGAGGGCTAGAGGTGTGACGATACAGAAAATTCACGATACGATACTTATTGTGGTATCTTTGAATGATACGATACAATTTGATTCACATCACGATATGCTATCTTTAGTTATTTTCAAAGTATCAAGTAGGAGTGTAAATATTGACATAACCGTCCATTTCTAGTGACAATTAACAATTCTGACGTCAATGATACGTATCACGTTACAAAAAAAAGTATCACGATTATCGATGCTGTGATATATCGTCACAGCTCTAGTGAAGGCTGTAGTGAGTGAATGAGTGGCGAATACATTTTGCTGCCATTTTGCTATGCATTAAAGCTGTACAGTTGTTTACCTCAGTTCATAATTATTAACCTGTGTGATGTTTTCTGTGTGAGACCTTGGTGTATGAGTGAGTGAGTGAGTGAGTGAGTGAGTGAGTGAGTGAGTGAGTGAGTCATTCTTATGCCATACTCAGCACTACTCCAGTTATGTGGCATCAGTCTGTAAATAACTGAGTCGGTACCAGACAATTCAGTGATCAGCAGCATGAGCATTGATCTATGCAATTGAGATGGCGTGCCAAGAGAGTCAGTGAGTCTGACCTGCCGATCCTGTTAGTTGCGTGTTCCAACAAGAATGGGTTACCAATTCTAACCTGGATCTTCATGGGTTATGAAGAGTGTTCACCAGTTATAGCCACACTAATGAATAGATTATTGTGTCCTGTGCAAATCCCTGTGTATGTTCACCTTTATGCCTAGAATTTACTGTTGAACTATCAACCACAGGTTTGTATCAACCAATCTCCATTATTGATATTATGTGAACAGGCAGATTGGCGTGTTTAAAACAACATTTGATCATGTTAACAGTTCTCTCTTCATTTCTTAAATTTGACCAAAAAGTAAAGCAAAAGATGTTAAAACCATTCTTTCTTCAGAAAAATACAAGTTCGTACTTTTCTGCTTTCAGAGATGGAACCACAGATGTTACAAGAACAGTACACTTTGGAAGTCCATCAAAATATGAACAGGTTAGATTTAGAACATTCATATTCCTGTCTGCTTCTTGATACAGGGGTCTATTCATACGGTCTTCCTCAGATACAGCACCCTTCCTGGATCACCTCCATTACAGTTTAAACCTTGTATCCATGGTGATAAACTCCTTATTGTTTATCATTATCATTGTTGTTATATGGTTTTATAAATAGCGCTGTAGTCCGTTCCATCTACATGCATGCTCAAAGCCCTTCAATGTCATTCCCAACAGCACATCATATTTTCAATCTCAACTGTCTTGTGGAGAATGCAACTCTTGCAGCCATTAGGCACACCAAGTCAATGTGGCTTTCCCATCCTCACATGGGAGGTACCCATTCACAGCTGGGTGGACTGGGACATATAGTGACTGTACTTTGTCCAAGTTTACTGCACGTTGCTGTACCCACAACTAAGTGTTTGCGTGTATTCATAAAGCCACCATTTGGTTATTTACCAATGAATTTGTGTTTTTTTCTAACTGCATGTGGTTGTGTACTGTACACTAGGGGTCGTGACAGCACTGCGAGAGTCTGTACACAAAATTGACGCCAAGGTTTTTACACCCAGTCACAAGTTGGCTTGTTATCCCAGCACCATAAACCCACTGGTATACTAGTCTGGTGCCTTAAACAGCTCACCCACCATGCCTCACAATGCCTTAGACCTGCATTGCTCCAGGTTTTGCTCCCACATTAAGCAGGAACACTTGAAATCGTTTTGAAGTTCCCTTCTTGAGGTGAACGTACAGTCACACTCACCCAGTAGCCTCCGTTTTCTTTCCTGCCATTATTGGTCACATGACTTGCCAAAGGGATTTCAAGCATTTCACTATCTTTGCAAAGAGGGAGGAGATAAGCATAATAAGCATGAGTCAGGATAAGTATAAACTATCAATTTCCCTCACAGAAGCTACCATATAATTTATTTGAAAAGAAATTACAATATATCATGAAAAAGTTCAAACGAATTAATCCAAGGTTGTATTAAATCGACTCTCACATCCTCACGCATATGCCTCAATATCTATGATACAGGCCAAAATATTGTCCAGAATGTGTGACATTGTTCCTTTAAGTAGACACAGTCAAACACTAGTATAAGTGGAATGCTGGTTAAACAAGCAACTGAACTCACTCTTATTCTCATGTTTCAGGAATGTTTCACAAGAGTTTTGAAGGGACATATCAATTTATCAAGGACAGTGTTTCCGAATGAAGTGAAAGGTATGATATGAAACGTAAAAACACATAAATATGCTGAACAAGGTCCAGACTCAATTATTTACAGACTGCCGCCATATAGCTGGAATATTGCTGATTGCCATGTACAACAGATAAACAAACTAAGATTACGCAGCGCAGATGAGTTTTATTCAAATTGTCACAAATACAGCCTCATATGTGAAGCAAAATGATATATCCCACTGTGCAATGTCTATAATGAATGGAAAACAGTGCCACATTGTACTCGAAACTAAGACTTTACCGCTCTGTGACATTGTCGTGTGACGTCACCACTCTGTGGTATGCCATCAGTGTCCCAAGATCTTTATGCACTGAGTCACTATATTACTTTACTGTGATTACACATTAGAAGCAGAAGGACTTTCCATATTTCCATGTTTATAATCACCAGGGCACAATCTAGACACACTGGCACGGGTAGCGCTGTGGGAGGTTGGGCTTGACTACTTGCACGGCACAGGACACGGAGTCGGAGCCTTCCTTAATGTACATGAGGGTGAGTAGCTTTTGTCATCATCATCATCATTGTCATCATCATCATCATCATCATCATCATCATCATCATCATCGTGTTATCATAATGTAGATTTTAACAACTACAACTAACCATGAAGCACATTCTTTTTCTTTTTTGGAAAAGAGACAATACATTGTTGACTTTCTGAACACTTGTATTTGTTAAGAAAGACATGTTTAAAACTTTCCCAGTAGTAAATGACATCTTATTAGTTTTACCAAAGATTACTTGATCTCTTAAATATATCAGTGAAATTCCTTTTATCTTTTGAGAGGTATTTATGAGTCAATGTGAAGACATTGATTTTATCGACACTTTGGTTTTTGTCTGATTTGTTATGTAACTCTAAGGCCACAAGTGTCACTGTCCTCTAAGATGCAGCATTTTGTGTGCAGAGTTGCTTCCCTTAGTCATGCCAGGATCTGATGATTGTGGCTTGAAACTCTGGTTATGTTTCTGGCTTTGTCTGCACTATTCACATGCACATGGGTTTCACTGTAAAAGTCAAATGAACACATCAGTTCAGGCTTAGCTCCCAAAAAGCCCAAGACCTACATCACTTCAGTCTTCACTTCCCTATGACATCATTAAACCAACTCACCACGTCTGTGTTTCAGGTCCATGTGGTATTAGTCCCCGAGTGTCCCTGTCTGAAATCCCCTTAGAAGAAGGCATGATTCTGTCTGACGGTGAGATATATTAAGTCATGCATAGAGTTGGGTTCAAGACACAAAGATAGAAATAATTTGTCTTCTTGAAGCTTATATATTATGGAATAATCTTGAATACTGAACCTCAGTCCTTGTCGTCTCATGTTGCTAGTGCCTGACTAAAACCAGTTTTATATTACTAGCCCAGTGAAAATATATTCCATAGTTTAACATGCACACCGAACTGAGACAGAGAGTGATGACTATGGACAATCTAGTAGGTTTTTTTGTTTATCACTGAAATACTGACCTCAATACAGTCGTGTCCCGTTTATCCGAACACTGGTGTATTTATTGAAATTGTCCGGATAAGCGAATCACAGGCCATATGTACAAAGAAACGTACAAAGAAACGAATATAGTAGGCATCAGACATAATCTTTATTGATTACACATAAACAAATATCAGTGCATACATAAAATGTCTCATACCTGCTCTTGCAGTAATGCTCGCTTCAAGAAATCAGTCGTACCTTTTTGCACTGGCGGTGTAGAAAAGTGAGGACTTTCGCCGGTCAGTGCATCACTGTCGACATTCATAAGATCATCGGCAGTAACAGTCACAGTTGCAACTTGTGCATAAGGTCGTAGTGCATCGCGAAGTTCGGACAAGGCCATGTCCTCATTTGATTGGATAATATCCACATGACGAAAGCAGTTAGCAATTGACTTCTCGCTCACAGCTGTCCAAGCTTGCTTGATCATCCAGATTAATTAATTATTGTGACCCACAAATTGACACGCCTCAAAATTAACTCAGTGTCAGCTTGCTACTCAGAGGTAGTTTAATCTTCTCACGCTTCAAAGACTGCCGACTTCTTTGTTACGTCACAGGAGACCCTCGGTAATCGCGTGTGTAAACATATAGGTGCTCAGCCATCCGGATATACGAGACAATAATGTACATAATTTAGTGTTTTGTATGTAAAAATGACGGTACAGTTATGGAAACCGGATTTCCGGATAGGTGAGTAATTTCACAACGTTATGAAATCGTTTTAAGGAATTTTTGTTCCGAGGGCGAGTTTTCCGGATATCTAAGATTCAGATAAATGGGGCACGACTGTACAGGGAAACAACAAGTACTGTCTTTGAAGATCTGTGGACCTGTGGATTTGGTCATGGATGTTCTTGTGGAGGACTCTCTTACCATTAGACTCTGCAGCTGTCTACTTTATTAAATATTGCCTGCCCATTTTACAGTCTTCAACAACCCATGCTTGTTGTAAAAGGGGATTAATGGGATCGGACGATCATTTCTTCTGACTTGGTTGTTACATGTCATTGTATCCCATTTGTGTAGATTGATGCTCCTGCTGTTGATAACTGGATTGTCTGGTCCAGACTTAATTATAAGACAGTCACCAGATAGGTGAAATTTTCCTAAAGTGTAGAATTAAATAACAAACCAATATCGTGGCCCTGTCTCATCTAAGTTTCATCAACACACCTGTTGGAATGGCAACCAGCTCTGATCATTAAAGGCAATAAAGCCAGGGTACAAGTCTCAACTGTGTAAAGGCCAGTGTACAAGTCATATAACTGGAAATAGCTCAGAGTGATGATAACAATAACCTTAATCAGGCACCGTATTAATAAGTATCACAAGTATACTGAACAGCATAAGAAACGCAACTCTAGTTTTTTGTCACGTTTTTCAGTAGAATACATACACATGAATGCTTACTTTTTGAGATTTCATTTTTTGAAAACTGCGATTCTTTTGCTTTTCAGTATATTATGCTAATCATTAAGGTCATTGTCTTCATGTTGACGTGAAAATTATTTCAGAACCTGGTTACTATGAAGATGGAAACTTTGGAGTGAGAATCGAGAGTCTGGTGCTTGTAGTGAAGGCAGACACTAAGGTAATGCAAGCCTCTTTCATGTCTGCAGCTGCCCAGGTCGTTGTGATAAGACCCTCGCATCTCCATGGCAACTCAAAATGTAATATCCTCTACTTTTATGTCTGGTATACCCGAGTTTAAACATCTGATATCAGTATACTGGAAGTGTGGAAGAGAATTCTCATCTCATTGATATATTTGTATATTGATCTGATAACTTAATGGTGATTTTCATGGGTTTTCATGTTGTGGGTTGGGGTATTGTTCCCTCAGAGCATCGAAAACTTACCCTGCACTTATCTTTGAAACTGTTGTGAAGACACTGGTATTTGAACCTCATCATTTATCACGATTATGAACTCAGTCCACAAGAGAGTAAGGCAAGTGTGCAGTTATTTCCAAATGCTTTCATCACAGCAGAATATTGACATTATGTATGTTTCCGTTTCCAGTACAATTTCAAGAAGAAAGGTTTCCTTACATTTGAGCCCATTACGTTAGTTCCAATCCAGACCAAGCTAATCGACCCTTCATTACTGACAGAACAAGAGGTAAGTCAAGTACTATCTGACTGATACAACAAATCTTATGCATGTATTTAGGATTACACTTTCTAATGGATTCTAGGTGTTGAGGTCTATCCCTAATTTCACGCCAAATTCTCAGAGTGTTGGCCTGATTGTCTGTACACCAAGTCCACGATCTAGCACGCCTAGCCATCTTGGTTTCCATGGAAACCCAACAACTGATAGTCTAGACCACATGCTGTGTGTACTCCTCTGACCAAGGCAAATTGGCATATCTCCATGGAATAAGCTATGAATACAAAATTCCTTTTAAAAAGTTGTCAGATGTAACAAGTGTTATGTTGGGGATAACAGTTTCCTTGTAAAGTAGAAATTCACAGCTTTCAGTAATGTTGGATTAAAACCACAGGGTCAGTTACAATGACGAATATGATACTTCTAGTAACAGTTTCTGGTGCACCAAGATTAAAGGTTCATGTTAACTTATGGCTTATCATTCTTTATCCAATATATCCATGAATTAAATCTTGCATTTGTTTTTTATGGTTTCGTGCAAGAGTAGCTAGACAGTGTATATTGCACTCTTTACTTAGTAGCATTACACAGGGAGTTTACGTCCATAGTGCAGTATCACTGTATTCTTACGCAACCCTGACCTTTTACATCAAGCCACAACAGCTGATTTCGTTTTGGGTTGACTTTGTTGTTTGTAAATAGATAGTTAGATACATATGGATAATAAAGAAATTAACACACTCGCAAGTGTGTCATATTGTATCTCGCTCAGGAAATATGGATTTTTCTGACACTTGTTTCGTAAAAACAATATGACACCTGGCTCGTGTATTAATCTCTACGTGTCTGTGTCTCCATGAATTAACTGCTTGTTCAAACCAGAATCAAGGAAATGACCTTGGGAAGGATGGCAGAAAACAATATTTACATCCTGTATTGCAGACAAGTCCTTTTGTCACTGATGTTTTATTTCCAAAGAGTGGTCACTGTCTGTTCAGTGTCCTATTATTTAAGTCTGCCTCAACAAAGTTGTCACAACAAATAGGCATAAGGTGTTTATCTTAATACTGGGTGAGTGAGTGATGGATTATGATTTTAAGCTGTTTATAGCAATATTCCAGCAATATTCCAGCAATATCACAGCAGGTTACACCAGAAATGGGCTTCACACATTGTACCCATTTGTTACTCGACTTTGTCTAGGATATGATATGGAGGACCATTCATAATTTATGGCAAAAGGGATGATGATGATTTTAATTGGGGGTCACCCAATTTGTTCTCATGAGCTTGGGGCGGTCATTAACATATTAAAACATTTGAAAAATTATGCAGGAAAGTGATGTGAAAGTTGGTGGGTGAGATGGGGTGCTTGACTTTGTACCTGACGTGCAGGGGGTCACTTGCTTTGTACATAAGTTTTCGGGGGGAGGTTGGGGAGGGAGGGGGTCAGGGGACATTTACATGCTCTCTTCATAATAATTATCATCATCCCATGGAATTAGATTTTCTTGTGGTGATCATCAGGCCAGTTCAGTTTATGACTGTAACTTGTCATTTATTGCACATGGGCTAATCTACCATTGTGTCAGTTTCATTTATTTATTTAAATGTTCATCTACTTTTCCGTTTCATAAAAGTGTCCAACAACTTTTTTCAAGTGTTAAAAACAAAATCCACAAGCCGATTGACATTTGACACCCTATATACATATATTTGCCTATATTTGCATGTATTTGCATGTATTTGTATGACACTAAGTATTTAATGAAGACGGAAAATCCCTTATACCTGGAATCCAAGAACTATACAAAGATGGGCGACACATATAAGATACTGATGGACAAATGATAATCCCTTACAAAACTCTCTCTCCTGTTCAGATCGACTGGTTAAACGAGTATCACATGAGATGTAGAGAGGTGGTCGGAGCAGAGCTGAAGAAACAAGGAAAGCTGAAAGTCCTCGACTGGTTGATCCGGGAAACAGAACAGCTGGGCTAGATATAACCTTTGCCTTGATGCTTTCCAAGTTTTTCAGAACGAATCACAAACAGATCAATCCTTTTGATGGATTTGCATAAATATATTTCAGGGGTTAACATAATGACTGCCACCACGAGTACACTCGAGGTCTGTCTAGGTTTGCCACTATGAGTTATCTCGTATCAGTGGTATTTTAAAACAAGTATCACATGTTGGCAAACAGGCACAAGAAGCAGTCGTCTTGTGGCAGGAACAAAAAATACCAGGCTAGGTTTGTTTCTTGTACCTGTTTGCCAACATGTGAAACTTGTTTTAAAATACCACTGATGCAGCTACAAGATAACTCATAGTGGCAAATTCCCCCATGATATGTGGTCATGTTATGAAACCAGACAGATGAGAAACAGAAATTGTCTGAAATTAACTTTTTGCTTCCAGTATTCTTATGAATTGAAAACTCTGGAAGAAATATTCTTTCATATGAAAAATCTTTTGTCTGATTACTGACCATGCAACTGTTTAAAAATGAATTTAATTTGTTACGATTTCATGCATTTGTTTTGTCATGTACCAAACTTTTCTATCATCTTCCATAGAATGTTTACATTCTGAATCTTGTGAATGAGTAGGTTTTAGTTTTGTAACAAGTTGTGGATCTATGTCCACTGTCTCTGTTATTTTTTTATACAAATCAAAAAACTAAAATGATAATGCACAATCAGTTTTCACATACCCAAACCTCAATATGATGATATTGTAAGTGATTATGAAAGCTTTAATTTTTTTAGAATGTGTTTTCCAAGTCACAAGTATAAATTTTGCATGCTTTACTTTCCTCAAACACTGAGAAGAGTTAATCGACAAAAAAAATCCACTCAGATAATACACATGGACCAAAGTTCTGAAAATTGTGATGAATTTCCTTGTCTGTCTTACTATTCACTACCCAGTGTGACTATTGTCTCTGTGGTTACTGGTAGCTTTGTTGTATCAGACTCTGCCATTCTCTCTGTAGAGTTATCTCCCTTGGGTATGTCAGAATCCTGCCATTCTTCATTGCAGTTCTATTCCTGGGTAACCCTAGGATAATCAAGTGCATGCTGCTGGATTACAAATGTACATCACTTAAAGACAAAATGACATACTGTTAATAGGGCTGCAACGATTTACCCAGATCTCAGTTAGATTTTTTGTTTTGTTGGACCTACGATTCGATAAATTTGGATTCAGTTCTTTTTGCAAATAAACCATCAGATTTCACTTAATTTTTGGAGCTGTACAAAACATATCACCCTAAAGACTTTTTCCATTATTTGACAAGGAAATCAGTAATCTAAAACAATAAACTTTTTCAAGCAAAGAAAATATAGTGTCGTTCTCTTTAGATTTGTTTATAACATCACCAAGATTCAGCTGTACACTAGCTCAAATTGGAGTCTAATTACGTTCTCACTGTGTGGAAATGATTCAAACAGATGTTCAAATAGCAAATCAAAATAATGATAATTGATATTGAGAACTGAAACAAAGGTGTCAGATTCGATCTTCAATGAATGGAATTGAATCTTTGCAGCCCAAACTGTTATATGATGGGAAGACTGTTAAAGCAACGAAAAGGAAAACTAAAAACAACGAATAAGCAAACATGTTGCATGGGTATGATGGGAGATTGATCATGGTGTCTCCTGTTGCTTAATCAATGCGTCATAGTTTTCTTTGCACTAAGTTTCTCTGTCGCCAATGGACGCACACTGCCTTGTAAAGGTTCGAGGTCATTTGTCTATTTTTACATCTTCCCTTAGTTTTGTACTCATAAAAGTCCAGTTCAGAATTGGTCATAAGTAATCTTTGCTTGTCGTTGTCGTAAGAGGCAAGTAATGGGATTGGATGGTCAGACTTGCTGATGTTGTCGACACGGTATCATAACCCAATTGAGTAGGGTGATGCTCATGCTGTTGATCCTTTGGTTGTCTGGTCCAGGTTGTTTGCATTCATATAACTCGAATATTGCATAGTGCGGCATAAAACTAAGTTCACACAACCAACACATTTGGTAATAGGTTTATGATGACAGACAGGACATAGAAACGTGAGTCAGTGTATCTTTTGGATTTACCAACATGTATTTCTTATTAAGGTCAGGTCTTATACCCTGTTACAATATCACTCCTGTTTTAGATAATTGCATCCTGATGTCATTTGAAACATTTAGTCTTAAATTATCCCCTGTCGTGTGTTTAGCATGAAGCAGGAGATGTAGTATAAGACTTCCTTTTTTCCTTCCATGCATAAGTATGAATTGGAATATCTTATGAGCCATTGACTGGATTCTTTCATATTTGATACCTTGGTTTATGACAGTATAAGAAAGGTCCCAAGCAGGTTTGGTGATCTTAACCTTCATTTCAATGTCACAATAGGACAAGGGGACATTTTCCTGTGTCAGCAAGATATCTCAAGAACCGTTCACTTGATTTTCTGGTCGAGAAGGCACATCACAGAACACAAACATGCTGGAGACTGTTGTATGTGCAGATACCATATGACATTGTATAACCAGGTAACAGTTCACACCAGCAGGTTGTAAAAATATTCACCTCAATATTACAGCCAACTATTGACTTTTTGCAACCAAATTTCCTGAGTTAATTCTGTTTTTGCGATGCACAAATCATTGAGGCTTGTCTGAATGCTTTGCTTGCTCAAGCCACAAACATAGAAGTCTCAGTACTCAATGCTTATGGGCCGATTAGGAAGATCACATGAAGTGAGTCATTATCGTGACTTTCTAGAGGGATATCCTTGGTATTTGACGCAAAGGGACCTTGTATGAGCTTAAAAGATATGATTTAAATGAAATCGGTTTTGATCAAGTTGTCTGCTGGTATGTTTTTTCTGTATGTGTGTGGTCTGGTATATTCCATGTTCTTCATACAACTTCATACAGTAAGTAAAGCTTATCATTTCATGATATGTCAATCATCAATGAAATGTACAAGTCAAACATAATATTTTCTTGTACTTTGGGTGCAAGCCATAAAAGTCAGAATAATAAATTGTTTTGTGAAATTGTACACATTTGTTTTGTCATTGTTGTTACATTGAATCAATTTTCTTTGCCTTGACTGTGAAGTATAGTATTCCTAGAAATTATTGAGAATCATGTTGTGTCATGTAACTCATTACATTTATTAACTTCTGGCGTTTTACTTACATAAACATGTTAAAACATCATCCTTTTACAGTCTCAGTCTTGTTTTAGTACTTTGTTAGACCTCCTCGCTCAGCAATGCATGCCTGAATATGCCTAGACACACTACCCATCAAAGTTTGTAGGTAATCGTGTGACAGGGTATCCCAATATTGGACCACCTCGGCCTTCATATCTTCAATATTTCTCAGTCCCTTTTGGTTTATTCTGTCCTTCATGACTCCCCACACATTCTCAATTGGGTTTAGGTCTGGGCTGTAACTGGGCCAGTCTAAAACTTGAACATTTTCGCCCGACAATCACTGTTTTGTGTAGTGCGCAGTGTGTTTTGGGTCATTATCATGCTGGAAAATCCAATCATCTTCATACAATGTTTGTGCTGTCGGAAGAAGGTGACCATTTAGAATGTCAACGTATCTTTCTTTTGTCAAGTTTCCCGTGAAAACACACAATGGCGTCACTCCGCGAGCCAATATGCCACCCCACATGTGAAACTTCGGGCTATGTTTTGGTCGCTGGTAGATAGGTTTGACAGTATCTTTGGTCCAAATTTTCACACAATTAGGGAAAAGCCAAACAGAACTTTCATCCGAAAAGAAAACATTATCCCAATCTTGATTTTCATGAGCCCGACACCAGTTTAAACGTTTTTCCTTTTGTGCATCTTTCATCAACAGCGAGGGAATTCCACATTTTTTCACCCAATTAGGTCTCTGTAATTCCTGCCTAACTGTTTCATTGCATACCTGAGGACTTCCTCTGCTAATCATTTAATTTCTGATGTTCTCAACACTTTGCCTACAATTTGCCCCTACTCACAATCTGCCCAAGTCTGATAGTCCAATCCACAACACTGAATTTCCTAGGCCGACCTGCCCCTGCTTTGTGCTCTATCCCGGTTCCTGTTTGAATATTCTTCAAAGTTCTGTATACTGTAGACAGAGGAATACCATGTCTACAAGCTAACACTTTAGCATAAGCCTCACCCCTTTCAAAATCATCTAGAATGAGCTTTCTTTTCTCTCTTGCTGTAAATTCTGCCATGTCAACACAGGAAGCCGTCTGCTCAGACAAGGGAGATAACTCTTGACGTAATGAGCTGCCTTCTAAGCCTTCAAGAGTTGTCTCCCTTATTTAGTATGCTTAGTGCATAGTGAAAGCCCTTTTTCCAATCTTCGCATCATTAGAAAAAAAACAAAGATTTTCTCAATAATTTCTGGGAACACTGTATTAGTAGTTTAGTGGTCAAAGCAGAAGCTCAAGCCAAAGACTCAGGATTGTTTGTGTGTATAGCATGTATTATTTTGTTGTTTAATGCAGCAATCAGCAGTGTTTCAGTCTTATGGTAGCAGTCTGTACATGATCAAGTCTAGACAAGACAATCCAATGATCAACTGCAAGAGAATCTTGATCTACACAGGAGTTAAAAAATCCCATCGCCCGACAAGTCAATTTTGATTGATTGATTGATTGATTGATTTCATATCTTTTTGTCAGGCAGTGAACTTGTTCGCTGATATTTAAAAGATATGATTTTCAAAATGTTTCAGCATTTGATGGAAACAAACTATAATTGATTGGGTTTGAAATATATTTCTGAATCTGACAATATTAATGTCAGTAACTAGCTAGAAACTGATTATTTTGGACTGTCATCATATAGCTGGAATATTGCTGAGTGCGGTGTAAAAGGCTACCTAAAGAAAGGCATTGCCCCAATTCATCAACAGAGGTGTAAACATTGTCATAACTAAATACGTACCTATTGAGGTTATTTACTAGACTGCCATCACATAGCTGGAATAAAAGTGGTGTAAAAGTAAACTCACACTCACACTCACTCTCACTCTCACTCTCACTCTCACTCTCACTCTCACTCTCACTCTCACACTCACTCTCACACTCACACTCACTCTCACACTCACCATTCTAACTTGTAGTTTCAGGAACATTATTCCAAGTTCTTTGGTATTTCTTTGTGTTCTCATTGCTTAGACCATTATGTGATGTTGCTGTGATGCTGCTGGAATATTGCTGGAATATTGCTAAAAGTGACAATCCATGCTCACTAAATTATCCATCTGCCCACAGGCAAACTGTAGTGCAAACAGGGTTGCACAGCAAAGAGAAAAAGACCAGCTCTTGCCTAGGAACACTGGTCATTTTCTCTTTGTTGTGCAACCCTGTTTGCGCTACAGTTTGTCTGTGACCTGCCAATCCACCCATCTACCCTTTAAGGTCTACAACAGATCAACTCACAACAAATAGCACCATACACAAGCAAAGGTATTTATTCAGATGAACAACAAACATGAAAACAACAAACGGAATAACCATGAAAATCGTGAAGACAACACTTCTCAAAAATAACAAACCCTTTAAATACTTGTAATGCTGTCAGGCAGTCAGGTTAATGAAAAGTAATACTGAACCCATACAACATACTGGCCGACATACTGGTCATGACTCTTTCGCTGAGATTTATTTTTATTAAAATTGAAATAACTTTGTCAAAAAACACTTTCATTCTTAAAAAAGGTTCACTGTCTTTTCACATCCTGTAATATGCAGCAATTTCTATAGATGATTTTGATAAAGTTTAATGACTAATCACAGGTTTTCCAGATTTGCCATATCACATGCACATACCTGCAGAGGCACAATACATACTGAGGGAAATAAATAAGGGAACATCACTTCACAACAGTTTTCCTTTATTAATTCTAAGATTTCCTCAGTAGCGCTATTCAAAGCCGGTGATAAAAACTGGATACAATCAGATTCCCCCCAATAGCAGTATTCAAATAGCTGGTGATGAAAACTGGATAATATATAATAAGAAACAATTGAAATTTCCAGGGTTCCTTTATTTGTTTCTGTCAGTATATATAAAAATCATGAATAATGCACAAGGGATTTTTTAAACATTCTAAGGAAGAGGAAAAGGACCCACAGTATTTCTTACACTAGTGATGCATTATGTAAGCTACACTTATACTTTTGATTCATCTTCATCGGTACATACAATTCTCAGTCACATAATGCACATAAAGGGGGCAGTGCGGTTGCCTAGTGGTTAAAGCGTTTGCTTGTGAGGCAGAAGACCTGGATTCAATTCCCACATGGGTACAATGTGTGAAACCCATTTCTGGTATTCCCTGCCATGATACTGGTGGGATGTTGCTAAAAGCGACGTAAAACCATGTCATTCACTAATGCCCTGTGGGCGGTGGTGTAGCCTAGTGGTTAAAGCGTTCGCTCGTCACGCCGAAGACCCGGGTTCGATTCCCCACATGGGTACAATGTGTGAGGCCCATTTTCTGGTGTCCCCCGCCGTGATATCGCTGGAATATTGCTAAAAGCGGCGTAAAACCAAACTCACTCACTCACTCACTCACTAATGCCCTGTAGGCTGTATATTAACATTGGCACTTTTTAAATGAGCAAATATTCAGCAATATATACATCTACGTATTAAAGGTAACTTTACTGAGAGGGAAAGTGATCACTTAGTCAAACATGAGATGAAAATGTTAAATAACAAACTTAAAGATTCTTTCATTTATCTTAAGACCATTTGTTCACTTCCAGAAACACATTTTCTTTGTTATCAATGTGAGTTTGGTTTCAACTGTTAAAGTGATACAGGTTTCAAGCAGGCTGAGCTGTGTATTGGTAAAACAATTTTCTCGCAACATATTTAGGTACAGGTATGTTTATTGAAATATATTTGGAACTAAAGTATTTGACAATGATTGATAATGATTGGAGTAAGGGAAATATTACACAAAATGGTTGCTGACTGCCAGGTTGTTGGCATGGATACAGGGGAGGTAACCACATGCAAGTTTAATAATCATTTCCACATTTTCGCCATTTTGTCCATCAATTTCCAAGAGAAACGTCATTTGAGAATGTGTTGTAGTGTAGACTTTAGGCTTAAAGATACAGATTTAATGTTTTATTTTATTAATCAAACAGACAATGACATTTTTCGTATCATTTGAAAAAACGATATATTGATAATGCCTCTCAGAACTACAAGTGAGAGGCAACAGTAATCAACACTCACCTATTTTGTTGGCATTTATCAAGTTAACACAGAAAAGTATCTTATTAATTCTTTGTCAAGTGTAGGTTAATGCCTAAATTATAGATTGTCTGATTCCATGAAGATATGTGGATCTGTTGGAGTGCTAATCACTGAGCATGTATGCAAGCTGTTACTGTAGCATATTTGATGATCCGTTGTCACTAATCTCAATTTTGCTGTGATAAATTACTAATCCCAATCGTCTCTGAAACTGTGTATCTGAAACATCATGAAAACTTACGAAATTTCTTCCACACAGACATGACCATAACATGAAATCCAGTTAATTACATTACAACCCAGTCACATTATCATTCAAATGAAACAATAGAACACATTTATATAGAGACTCTAACCGATGTGTCTTTTGGCACTGAACATATAAACAAATGTTCATAAATGTTGAAGTCTCACAGTAGTCTTTTGTTGGTAATTTTATACTGCCCTCATACAAAAGAGCAGTGTGCTAGTCATATCATGCTTTTTCAGCTATCCTTAGTTGGATGTTTATCTAAAAAGACTTGGACAGTTTTATACTGTTCTCAAACAAAAGAGTAGTGTCCAATCTTAACCCGTTACATTTTCAGTAACAATATTAATCTTTGGTGAGATGTTTATTCGTTTAGATATGTGAATAGCACTGCACTCCAAATGATACCATGGTGAAATATTGGTTTGCTGTATTATGATGAAATATACACAAAATGATAATAACATGAAAAAAGATGTAACCTCAACAAGACATGAATGCTTGCATTATACACCAAAGGGTGTTCATGTTATTAATACTGGGGCTGGTAATATAGATCTTAATAAATACTGGTCCTCTTTATTCGTTGGTTTCAGATTGATTTTAGACTTGCTATGCACATGCACAGAGCATGTAAAAATATCTACTGGCAGACTTCCACTTTGGTCATATGTTTACCGATAGTATAAAAACTATTATTCTACAATTATTTAATTTTCAGTGTATTTACACTATCGGTAAAGCATACGACCACACTGGAAGTCTGCCAGTAGATGTTTCTACAAGCTCCTTACATGCGCACAGTGAGTCTTGAAACCAACAAATAATCTTGATGCATACCCTTTGCCTGTTATGTCTTCAGGGGCAGTGAGATATTTTAGTAGTAAAAGTGTTCACTCATTACACCAAAGACACTGGCTCTATTACCATTTCCACTCTAATATCTTTATAATCTGTATGCATATCAGTGTCATGTATATAGACTGTCATCCATCATGTTAAACAATGTCATCAATTTAAAACAACTTTCACCTGTCCTTAATTATTATTGAGATCTTCCTCACTCTGGTTAATTTTCCACCCTGACAGGGCCTCATATGGTTCCCCCTTAGCTCCCTCCATCTCTCCATCACTCTCCTCACTTGCTCCATCCAAGGCACGCTGTAGTTTTATGTAAGGTGAAGGTTCAGGCAAATCCTCGTCAGAAACTCGGGTGACTGATCCTCCAACAAGAATGTACTCCAATCCCTGAAACATACAACCAAAAACAGTCACTCATCAACTAAACTGAACAACCAAAAACAGTCACTCATCAACTAAACTGAACAACCAAATACAGTCACTCATCTCAACTAAACTGAACAACCAAAAACAGTCACTCATCAGATGAAACATAACATATGTTGTCACACATCCACTGAAATGTACACACAAAGTTGTCACTCATTAGCTGAAATGTACACGCAAATAAGTTACTAAAGCTGAAATGCGCAAAGCTGTCACTCATCAGCTGAAACATGCAACCATGCAAGTTGTCTCCCATCAGCTGAAATCTACAACCAAAGTTGCTTTTCTGAAAGTGTTGAACATGTTGAAATGTTTCATTTCTTGCACATTTACAGATAGGTGATAGAGGACACACTGAGACAGTTGAAGAAACTATCTTAAATGATTCATTTTGCGACAGTGTAGTCAAAGTAAATATTTTAGGTTTGTCGTATCACATAAAAAAGACATACCTTCCAGTGACTTGGCTTCACATACAACTCATTGTCTCTCAAATCTAGCTTGGTAAGATCTGACAGAGAAAGAATGGTGTCATCCGAAACAGATTTGATTCGATTTCCTTTCATGTGTAGACTAGCAAGAACTGACAGCTTTAGCACACACTCTGGGATACCATCAAACTTGTTATTGTTCAAGTCTAAGTGAGACAACATTGTCAACTCTTCCATCCCATTTGGAAGATCCCGAAGATGATTCTCAGCCACGCACAACCAAACAAGTTTCTTCAAGTTTGTTATTTCTGCAGGTAGACTAGACAAATTATTGCCTCTCATGCTAAACTTTTCCAGTTGTTTTAATTTTCCAATTTCTGGCGGCAAATTGATGAGCTGACATTCTACCACCCACAGCTGGGTGAGAGACGACAAGTGTCCAATGTCTGACGGGAGAGCACCTAGAGGATTGAAACAGACACTGAGATACTGCAGGTTTGTCAAGTTGCCAATTCCAGTTGGCAGCATCGTGAGGTTATTGTTGTCCAAGACAAGTTCTACAAGTCGAACCAACGCTGTGATTTCTGAAGGAGGCATCAGGAGTTTGTTGTCATTGAGTGACAGTTTCTGGACATTCACTAGTTTTTTTATGCTACTTGATACAACTGTCAGACCACGATGACTGAGATTGACAATTCTGTCCCCTCGTCTCACAGCCATGTCAATTATCTTTTCTATTTCTACAAGATCCATACTGAGATGGTTAAGTGAGTTTCTTCAGATTATGTGACTTGGACATTTTTGCACAGAGAAGAGACATTCTGAAAGAAAAATCATTTCATTTAATGTGAAGGCATATGTATTACCCAACTATCAAATCAAGTTGGTTTCATTAGTATCAAGTTATGAGTTTGAAATATGTTCATCTTTAATATATGTTCTTAAAATTCAGGATTAAAGTCATTACATTGTTAAACCATGGTACACTTTCCTTTCACCTAATACCTATAAGCTGTGTGTCTTGGTGCTGGAAGATAGTCTAGTGGTTAAAATATGTGCTCCTCTGCCAAAGACCCTGGGTCCCTATTCTCGAAAGGATCCTAGCCCTAAGATATCCTAACTTTGATCCTAGAGTCTAGGATAGGTGTCCTACCTTATTCTCGGATGTCCTAACTCCTGTCCTAACTAGGTAGGATCTGTCTTAGCTGGGACATTTTCGAGAATAGGAACCCAGGATTAATTCCTCACATGGGTACAATAACCTACTTCTGGTGACCCAGGATACTGCTAGAATATTTCAAAAAGTGCTGTTAAACATACCTCACTCTTTGATGTTCTGAGATTGCAGCATTTGGGATACTAAGAATATCTACTGTGTTTTTATCGGTTATTACATGAATAATTGTAAATCTGTCTCTAACTCACTGCCGTGCTTCATAAAACTCTATCTGACAAACAATCCATCATTTCTGTATTTACAACGTTTGTGCAGTGTAACCCACCTTGCTCTGCTGTCAAAAAATGTATGATGCCGCAAAACACAATTTTACAATACTAACACAGCACCACACATAAACATGACTAATTGTTAATGAAAGGTGGTCTGAAGCTCTAAATGTCCACAAAAATTGACACCACTTGCGTTTGGAGTGATAAACGTGATAAAACATAAAGTGTTACTGATTACCAAACCAATTTCTTCCGATGAAAAAGTGCACTGACAACGTGATTGGTTGAACATTTAAACAAATATTGTTGGATTATTGATTTTCGACGGCATTGTTTACACTTGCAACATCGACTTGAAGGAGTTAATGAACTGTTTGACCATTGGTTGTGCATTAATTGAGAAAACAACGGTTGTCAGTAAGCATCAGAAACCTATAACACGAGGACAGTGATTGTAACGTTGGTAACTGCAAATTTCTTACGAAAGAACTCATCAAGTTGTGGCAAAATTAACACCAATAATCATCACAAAGCTTAGTTCAGAAATCCCACTGACTGCACTCTGAATTACGATGTTGTTGTATTCTGGTCAACTCGTGTTTTCACTCAGAAATGTCTGATACAGACAAGTTTTTGCAATCTGTGGCTGACTTTGAGCAACTTCGAATTTATTCGTTTGTAATCCAGGTTTAGTTAACATTAATGGAAAAGAAAGAACACTTCAAAATTAGTCTGCTGCATGTACATCTATATTAGAACAATATCAAGTCAGAAATATCTGTATCTGTATAAAATATACACCGCTAAATCTTACCATAGAAAAAGAGATATCCATCGTCTATCGCTAGTAAGCGTCATTAGCAGCGGAAGTGAAAGAAAGAGTTATCTGCCCCCACTAAAATACGGACAGTGGAATCTGTAAGTCCCAGACGTGCGTGTGCTTGCGTGAGTGCTTTTTGTGAGCGTGTGTGCGTACGTGCTCTCTTGTACTAGTACCGTAAAGTAACATTACACAAGAGCAAAGTTTTATAAAAAATATTTATGTTTATGTATTACTATAGTTTTTACACAGCCATATAACAAACATGTACCTGAAAGTCCAAAGACCGAGGTTCTTTAGGACGAAGAAGCTCCCTCGTTCTATTGGCCATCCTCACTAAAGTTGCTTGGCTCTGACAACCACCAGGCTTGTCCGGATCGACGTGGTTTTGCTGAGCCTCCTCAACAATGCTGGCTCCCGACATATAGATATTGTTGACGGCTTTTTCCTTCACCTGCAGAATATAACAACTGCACAATGACACAACCGTTAATACCGTTAAATCACAATTTCGGATTAATTACACTGGTAACAAGTCCGGACAATCATTAAACAAACACGATAATTACCTCCACTCTCACTCTGATCGCTGTCAACTGACCAGGTTGGGGTGGGTGACAATCAGGACGGTGTTTTCCCTCTTCAAACGAATCTCCGAACTGGATTACCGAGGCAGGACACGTTGTTGTTTTGTTTCTCACACTGCAACGCCAGTACGTTCGGTTGGTCGTTGATTTCTGTAACAAAAAATATCATATTATTTCAAAGTTATTTTAAATATTAATAATCAACTATTACATTTGCATTTGCATACACATGTATTTCGGGAGATGTGTCTGTACTTACCCGAATGACATATGTGAATCCACACGAATCCACAAGCTTCTTTTTTCCTTTCTGGGAGCCAGTGTCCACGACTGTAAAGACGTTCTCTGGAATATCAGCTGTAGGGGGATCGAGGATGGTGGTTTCAATCGAAGTTCGTTCACGGTCATCATGGTCGTCTGGAGGTGGCAGTGACGCTGATGATATATTAATGTCAGATATATCAGGAGCCCTTACATCAGCGTCCAGATCCATAGCTTCTTCTTCTGGGGGATTCGACTCGGCAGTTGATTCCAGACTTAGATGGCAGTTGTCCAGCATGTTGTCAAAGGAATTCCCTTCACACCGAACACATACAAAGGGGAAATCTTCTTCATTTGCGCATATCTCACGGTAGCGTGATACAGATATACCGGTGCCACAAACTCTGTGAGTCCATAACTCACACTGGTCGCAAGACACAGCATGTTGATTTCTTCGGACAGTCTTATCGCATACAACACAGTGGTGAGACATTGTGATGAATGATGTGTATCGGGTACATGTCTGTGCGTTAAATACAGTTTGAAGGGTGCGATGTTTTAACTTTCCAAACATTGTCGGCAGAGTAGACGCATTTATTATCTAAACATACTACACGCAGCTTGGGTATGAGAAGCACTTTCCAATCATTGTCGGCAGAGTAGACGCATTTATTATCTAAACATGATGCAAGCAGCTTGGTAAGTGTTTGTGTTATATATTGATGGGCATACGTACCTGATATATTCCTGATATATTATTTATTTATATTTAGGTAATATATATGTTTTCACAAAGTCTATTTACGAAACACTGAAGTAATCATATCAATGTTCATCCAAAGTTCACAATCCAATAACGTCTACTTACCTAATATATATGTTTTTATTTCACAAAGTCTATTTACGAAACACTAAATGTTTATCCAAAGTTCACAATACAATAAAGTCATCATATCAATGTTCATCCTTTTAAAAATTGTATATGGTGACGTTTTCGCCATAACATTTGTAGCCGTTTTCGCCAAGGGAAGGTTCTGTTCTGTCCAAAAGGTGACGTTTTCGCCAGGTGCCGTTTTGCTGTGGTGACGTCTTAGCCTGCACCCGCGCGGGATCACTACCTAAGATGAAACCCAGGAATTATTCTTTTTCATAGAAATAAAAAAATACAACGTGTCATTTTAATAAAACGTCAGACTGGTAATTTTATTCTTCATTGTGTGAATGTTTTCATTTGTGAAAATTGTTAAAAAATAAAATATTTACAGGTACGTTATTCAGTCATATACTCGAGTATGCACATTCATTCTTCTTGTCTGCATGGCACGCCATGGCAGGGACAATAAAACACGCCATGCAGGGACAATAAAACACGCCATGGCAGGGACAATAAAACACGCCATGGCTGCGCAGTCCAGTGGCATCACAGCAGTATTTTAAACGAATCCAGTGGTCACGACCCGGGTATGAATTATGCAACACGAAAATTCGGTTTTCCATAGTCTTTTTTATTACGTCGGCAACGTTCCATTAGAGTCACACAATGTTCATGTATAGCTTTTCACTCGAGGAGACGATGGCCCGCTTGACACGTTGGGAACTTTATTTAAACAGTTGTGATCACATTTACGAAGGTTCTGAAAGTGCATTATGTTCTAGGGTAGAATTTTAGTACTTTGACAGTAAATTAAACCACAACTTTCGCGAAGCTGGATATTTCAACCATTTTGTGTTTTCATTTTCAACATGTAGCTTTTTCATTAAACACCTTTCTCAAAACTTCACCCTTACTTTTTCATGTTTCCAAAACATATAGATAACTTAAATTAACCTATATTAAATGGAAATATTTAACCTGACGAATGGGTGGCGCGGCTAGACTCCCGGTTGAGTTGATTAATGTGATCTTATCTAAATTGTGGAGATCGATGCTCACATGCATGATGTAAGTGGATCAGAATCGAACACAGTCGCACATGTACGCATGCGCACTGCATTTATTGATGACAATCCTTGTCAAATAATTAATACGAGAATTTTGAGGGAAATTTATTTTTTGGAGAATTTATCCCACGACCGCCAACAAGCTTTGATAGTGAAGTTAAAGGTATCACAAAGATGCATGAAAATGCATTGTGGTAGTGTTGCTCAACGGCCTGAACCCCACACAAGACCATATACAGAACATTCACTCAACGCACTTTACGTTGAATGAACCATGTATGTGGGTTTTTTCAGTCTAACGCCGCACTCAGCAATATTTCATTCCAGCTCGTTGACTGTGGTCCGGACGATTTAGTCCCATTTCTGGCAGTATGTTATTCACACCTCTTAACTGATGGGTAATAAATTACTAATTGGATTTGAGTAGGGATTAACTTTATCGATAAATAGTGCCTTACCATGAGAGACACAAGCAAGTAAAAGAAACATGGATTGCAAGTCATATGAATTTAGTTTAGTTATATATATTTAAACCCGTCCTCATCACGTATAACAACAACTGTACAATTTACACTGTTTCTTTTTTTTCTGTTTTACGCCGCACTAAACAGACACAGCAATGTTTATGTTATGTTCCAGCTATATGGCGGAATGGACAAGATATTCCAGTGATCAGCAACATGAGCATCGGTCTTCTCAAGTGGGATACGATGACATGATTGTGTCAACCAAGTCAGCGAGCTTGACCACCCGATCCCGTTAGTCACCCCAAAAAGTCATTGCATCATTGCAAAAAGCGAGTAGAGGAAATTTGGAAAAGGGACATTACTCTGTATGTCAATCAATTAGAAATCGGTTCTTCAGGATAAAATCAGAAAAACCTTTACGGATATGCGTTTCCTCATGCTATTTTCCAAGTATGAGGATGATTAACTGTTGACATATTTACGAGAAATATAACAAAATAACACGTCTTGACGATCCAGATTTTCTCCGGCCCGGCCCGGCCCGGGCGTTCTATTAACCGATCACGGTCTTCACTACGTGTTGGCAATGTTGAGGAAGCTCGTGCGGTGAATGCGAGTCCGTACACACACGGACGGCTCTGGACGGGCCGATGTTATCCGTGAGCTCTGAAATCTACACATGTCAATTTCACAGGTCAGTTAAGATGTCAATAAACGTACGTCGTATACAGGACATCGTTTAGACGATCGACGAGGCGATTGCTATTGCTAGTGACTTTACTTAATTGAAATCTATGAGAGAGTTGTGAATTTACTTTAGCTTATTTCTCCAAATTCACATGGTATTTGTCAAAATATTCTTTGTCGTTTGAAGCAGTTTGCTGTAAGTTACCAGTATGTGTTTACAGTAATGAGCGGCTGTGGGCATAATATAAACATGTATTATCTCTGGCCTAGTTTCAAAAAACGAAAGTAAAACTTGGTTTGTCCTACTTCGTCACAGTGCCCCATATTGCTTTGTATTACGTATTTCGCTGAGTATTAGATACATGGCACGTCTTAATCATTTCTTATTCGTTGGGATATAACAAACTATATGATCGAAGAATAAACATAATTAATGATCATTCACGAAAGAAATGAAAGAATGAATGACCCCGACATACACTAAGTGGCAACCGAATAATCATAAATATATTATTCTATGGTTTCTAAAATATAATGCCTTTTGGTGCAACTTAAAACTACATTTAATATGCATAATTAAAAACGAAATGAGTGAGTGGTTTAAATTTTCCGCTGCACTTAGCAATATCCCATTAATATCTCGATTTGGGACAACAGAAATGGGAACGTTTCACGGATGGTACCCATATGAGGAAGCCTTTTTCAGTACAGGCTCCATACACTAATTAATGCCAGTTTTCTTGAAAAACTTTTGTTTAACGTTACCAAATGCTGAAATTTTATGGCATTATCGTAATGTTGTCCATACTTGTTTCTGTGTTTCCAATCTACCCACTCTGAATTTACATTCCGACATAAATTGATATATGTTTTGTGAGAGTTTGTACTTACTTTAGCAATATCACCGCAATATTCAGAAATGGGTTTCACACACTCTACCTAGTGGGGAACTGAACCCGGGTCTTCGGCGTGACGGGTCAACGCTTTACCCACTATGCTACCCAGCCGCTCTTCTAAATGTATAATCTCGTGGGATTGGTAATATTCGCTAAGGGTCAGGTAATCGTGATCTTTTTTTATCTGAATTTATTTTTAAAATGTTTCAGAAGCGACTCTACATCAAAAATAATTTTAAAGACAATTACCAGGACTTAGTGATTTGAAATATTAGACATTCATAAAGACGTTTTACGATTTCGTTTGTATTTATTTATGTTTTCCGTTTTGCCGATCTGTCGCTAGTTGAGGATGGAGATGAGAAGCATAAAAATGCCGAAGGGTAAAATATATATACTACAGATCACGTGGACCTGGTTGATAAATATGGCGGGTCACGAGATGCTGTTTTCAAGTGGGAAGTCTATTTATATTTTGTGATATCAAAATGACATTACACATTCAAGCATCATCATCCGTGATTCAGCATCGTAACTATAGGATATTATAAGAATATGTAAAATTAAATTATGCCCGTCACTTGCTCTCCTCGTAAGCTATATAACTGTGTCCCTACATTATAATATTAGATACGAGAAAATACATTCCCCTAATAAATCACATATCACTTAACGACGCTACGTTCAGAGATCTATTCGGCATGCATGTCGTGAAGTTACAAGTGTAGCTCAATCATCTAATCGCTCGGGTAAGAACTATATTTCTGTATAGGCAAGGCTTTTAAAAGTAAGTTGATTTTCTACTTAGTAAATATCATGATTAAACTATCAGTTAAAATGTTAACGGTGCAGTAAGATAGCCCAGTGGTTAAAGCGTTCGCTCGTCACGCCGAAGAACCGGGTTCCCTTCCTCATATGGGTTAAATGTTTGAAACCCAGTTTTGATGACCCCATCCGTGGTATTCTTTGAATATTGCTAAAAGCGGCGTGAAACTAAACTCACTGACCTAAATGTTAAACTCGCATCGATACATTACACTATGTAGAAACATTGCTTGTTATTTAAAGGTTTGGCGCTGTAAGTTTCCCAAGGAAGGACATGATATATCTGTAGAATGACCACAGAGATATCACAGAGCAACATGGGGATACCATTTGACACAAAAATCAATAATACCCCTATGGACATCAACTGCAAAGATAACCATGATAACGGTCAAGACAAGGTAGGTCAAGGTCATCTGTTCAGTTATCTGCCATTGGTAATTGAAGCACTCATGTATTTTTTTCATCTTTCTATGATTGTTTATTGTGCTTATGTCAAGACTGAATTCGATGTTCTGACATATTCCTACACAGGATAGTGGAATCCAGACACCATCTTCAGCAGATTCTCTAAGACAGGTAAGTGATGGAATTTTGATATTCTGAAACGGGAGTGATGGCAAAATGTTCCAGAAAATAGAGTTACAAAATAAATTCTTCGTGACACAAAAGGAGAAGTATCTAACAGATATCATATATGGTCTCTGGTAATGACGTCAACGAAGTGAAGATTCGCCCTGGAATTGGCAACCCTTGCCTATCACTGGATCGTCTGGCCTAAACACTAGCATTTGCAGACCGCACTTAAATAGCTGGAATATTGCTTTGTGCATCTTTCAACTACATAGTAGACAAAATTATTAAAGTCAAAATGTTCCCCTAGAGTGTGTTTTGTTGAACAGGAACCAACCTACCCCGCCGTGAACGACATATCCAGCGGCAACAAGTTCAAGCATCATGGTGAGACACTAACTGTCCAATCATCAAGATGACTATTTCAAAATGCAAAATATGTCACGAAAAAGAATAAGGATTCATTTGATACCTTTTCTTTTAAATAAGAACAAAAACAAAATAATATATATGATGACTCGAGTAATATATGTATCATGAAAAAGAATAAGGATTCGTATGGTAAGAAAGAAAGAAAAGAAAACAAACAAACAAAGAAAAAAAAAACCAAACCCAAACCATCAAAGTTGCCAAGACGTTATTGTATTAATCCTTTGTGGTGGTCTTTTCGTGTGCGAGTGAGCGAGACGAGATTTGTCCACAGCGGACGATATCAGAAATGGGCTTCTCTGATTGTGGTCATTTTGGGAATCGAACTTGGGACCTTTGCGTGACTAGCGAACCGTGTAACCACTGGGCTACCCAATCGGCCCTGATGTTTTAGCCTTGCTGCTATTGTATTGTAATACTCATGATGAGACATTGATTCATTTACATTGTCCTTGCCAGTCATCCTTTGTTCGGGAAGTGGGACACGCGAAGCTGAAGCCATTCAAAGTAATCTGAATGTCGACACCGGCAAGGTGCCTATCTCGGTTTGCAATGGTAAGTTCTGGCACCCCAATTTGGACATAATAAAGTGGACTCTATATGTTTCCGCCCGCTTCCGAATGCAGCCGAGTAATAGTTTCATTATTTTCCTCCAGTATCAGGTGTTTTTGTGTTTGTTGTTTTGCAGACAGAACTGGAGTCTTCAACAACATTCCCCCCTCCGACACAGCGTTGTATATCGTGGTCGATTCTCCCATGTGTGACATTCTGATGAAAGGACGAAGACTGCCTGACTCTGTTTACGATTTCTTTGAAGGTGATCATATTAATGGATGTACATGTCGCATAGAAAACATTTCATTCGCGGATGGAGACCGTGGTTGCAGTAGCCAGGCATGCAGACTTGAACGAAGCATTAATTCGTGACTGATAACAAAATATTGGTTGCCCAAACAATCGAATGTACGAATACATTGGTAATTGAATACGACTTGCTAACTAAACAAGGCTATTGTGACACAACAATGACACACGGAATCGCATACACACGTACTTGCACACGCACATACATTCCGAGAGAACATGTGAGACCCACATGCAAGCCTCCTAATGTTCTGCTGCGGAAAAGACAAACGTGCAGACTAACGGAAGGTGTCCATTTTCATACCCCTGCGTTCAGGGGATAATTGTCTTCATGTTAAATTATCTGAAAGACTTGAGTCATCATCACTGAAAGAATCATCTGCATCTGAGATGCTGCCATCACTATCATAGCAACTGTCTTAGTCAGAATCTTGAGTTGTTTGGGCATCGCCATCCTTTGCCTCATATGCACGTAACTCTGTCTGCTCACCATCTCTGACTTTCTCAGATTTCGGGGGTTGGAGAACCCTCCTAAAACGTCTGAGTTTTGCTTTCGATCAGTGGTGAATCACAGGGGTCATTCTCTGTCAATTCAGAACTGACCAGTGACGTTACTGCTTACGATTTAGATAGTTATTTGTAACAACGTTGTCTGGTCCAGGCTCGACTAACTCGATGATTTACAGACCACCGCCACATAGCAGGAATACTGCCGAATGCGGCGAAAACTAAACTCATTCACGTATTCTTTTACGTACCACTGAAAAGACCCCTGAAGAATTGGTCTTCAGGAACCCATGCTCGTTTATCTACAGACCTCTACCTTAATGATGGAATATTGCTTAGCGTGGCGTTAATAAGCATGCAAGCAAACAAAGAGAGAGAGAGAGAGAGAGAGAGAGAGAGAGAGAGAGAGAGAGAGAGAGAGAGAGAGAGAGAGAGAGAGAGAGAGAGAGAGAGAGAGAGAGAGAGAGAGAGAGAGAGAGAGAGAGAGATGCGGTCATAACAGTGACCTTTGGAATATTCCAGAATTTCCGAAGTCTTCCAAGGTCTATTTGAAGAACGCACTCCCTCCACAGGAACACTGGCGATACGACGGTCTGCGGTGCCAGCTACCTCAAGACTGTGTCCGTGAATACAAGGAGGTCTTCATCTCATGTCGCCAGACACCCGACAGAGATGAGGGACATCGTCCAGGAGAATCAGAATCGGGTGCTGAGTCAATGGAGTCGGTAGCTAGTATCGATGACGATGTCGTTGATGAGGATGAGGATGAGGATGACAATGATGAAGAGGGGTCTGGTAAGCATTGATAGTCTTCCTGTTAAACTTGTCATGTGACCAAATGTTGATTCAGTTGGAAACGGACAGTGAACATGAAATAAGGAGAGATTTCTTATGTTATGGAGATTTATGTTCGTCCTAATCACAACATAACTTCTATGTCTGTGATCACAAGACAAAAAGGCAACTGATGACCATGTTTGAGCTTCTTACATGAAGATCCAGCTAATAAGTGATCTTCAGTAACCCATGCTTGTCGACTTAAGGGATCGGGTGGTCAGGCTCGCTGACATTGTTGATGCATGCCATCTTATTCTGACTGCATAGATCAGTGCATTGTTTAGTCGAGACTCTAATATTTCTAAACACCATCACAAAGCTGCAATATTGTTTATTGTCGCGTTAAACAACAAAACCATGTCATTCCACGTCTGCGTGTAAGTTTGTGAACATTGGTTACTGCACATTGAAAACTATTTTACAATTAGGAATGGATAACATGATGACATTATCTCTTATTACTAACTAAATGACCTCAGTCATCAGCGAACTATATAATATGTTCCAGAAGATGTCTTCCCCACGGAACATATTCAAATTGGTTCCAACTGTACAATGAACATCACACCTCATCCCTCGGGAGAACTGATGATGAGGCAAGATGGAACACAGAATACCATGAACGTGCAGATAGGTACCTTGATCTTTGATATTCCGATATTCCGCGACCATGTAGAGGTAACTATTGATGCTCTCCTAACCAACTTCACTCTAGAAAGTTCACGCGGACCCTCTCTACTCCATTTATGTATTAACATCTAAAACTATGATCTATGAATATATGGAAAAACACCTTACAATCGTGGTTTTATGTCTTTACATGTTTGTGTATACAATCTACATCTTGCCTGGTGAGATGAAATGTGGTTTACCGTCGGACTTGAGAATATTTTGCTCATATGACGACGTGCCTGCGTGTGTTTGTGTAACAGCTTGTTCTAGCCCAGATTTAAGATGGTGCTTATAGTGCCAGCTCAATGAGAATAATGCCGCAGTTAAGCATGAACACCCCACTCAGACACATTACACTGACTCCGAGCTGACCAGTCCTTGTTGTGCCCATTAACACCGAGCACCAGGCAGGGACGAACACGTATTCTTTCAACGTTTCGTTTGTTTGACTGGTTGAGGATCAAACCTGCGACGTCGTCTTGCCAGTACAGAGTCGACTGATGGTACTTAGAACGCATAGGTAAAACGGAAATCGCATTAGAATCCTGTACCTGTAATCAAGTGATGCTACTTAAAAATATTTCTGTGTGAAGAACAAATTAATTTTAGAATTAAGGCCCTTTGGAAAGATATTAATTTAGAATTAGGCTCTTTGGAAAGATATTGGTTTATTTGCAGACCAATACACGTGAATGACAGCAAAATGAAAGTCTTTCTTCTTTTTATATGTTATCAAGACATCATTGTTTTGTTAGTTCCTGGAGAAACTATGTCAAAGGTACTTGTGGTGATCAACGCTGAGCCTCTCGACCCTGACTTTGACCGACTTCTTCTGCGTGAAATGACTGGACAGATGGGTGTCATCAACATTAACCTCCAATCCCAGAATGCTCAGGTTGTCCGGTTTAGTCCAGGTTCGGTCATCGTTGAAATTGACCTAAAACCTGGACAGACGGTCGGACCTGAATGGATTAAAACACTACTGGGGAACCTGTTTAATAAGACAGTGAAGTCATGCATACCGACTGGCACAAATCTGAGAGTAGACATCAAGAGCAAAGTCTGCCTTCCTGTACAGAATCTGGAACCATACCGTAAGACGCTTTGTTTCTTGATATTCTTTTATAAACTGGAGAACAAAAGAAAGTTTGTGTTTCCATGTAACTGAAGACCGAAAAACCCTTGTTGAATTTAAATACAGTCAGGCCGCGTTAATCCGGACGCTTCTGTTTTTCATCAAAAACGTTCGGATAGTGAAACGTACGGACTACTGAAACGAACTTTTATGAACACAACTAATGTAGGGTTACTTCCCTTTGATATGGAAATGCAAAAATATACGAACGTATACAAGGTTCAAAAGACTTTATTTCAGTTTGTAGACATAATAACTTGAATATTCATATAATACCCAATCAATGCATACAATCATGTCTGGATAGATTATACATACACGTAACAAAACTCACTTGTGAAAGAAATCTACATGACGGTAACAGTTCTGAATGGTGGAGCTGTATGTATAATTAACCTTCACTCATTCCTGTAACATTGAAAATGATCTATGTCTGGGGAATTAAGTTACCTTGGATGCTCATTGGTCGTTGTATTTTAAGTGACAAGTGGCAAACTTATTCCGATTATTCCAAATTATACTTTTAAACACAAAACAGTGGAATATTTGATGGCTTTCTAAAATATCGCTGCGTTAAGATAGTTTTCAATTGAAATAAAAGTACACTATTTGCAGTTTCTTTCCTTTCCTAGTTTTATGTGATCTATGCTAAACTCAGTCAAGCTGTAATTCATAAGTTATTGAGTCTGATCAATATTGACAGGTAACAGTTTTTTATCATTAGAAATATACATTTTTCCAAAGAAAGTTATTTTTATAGTTACAGAGATGTCATCAAACATTCACGAGGGATGTGTGGCCAGACAGAAGGTAATGCTAAAATGCCTTGATCTTTTTTGAGTGTGCGAGTTGTATCTATGTATAAGTTCTCTCTGTTTGAGCGTAAAATTTGTGAGCGGTGTCAATTTATTTGAAAGATACAGCAAGTATGCGAAATTTGAAACACTGGCTGATTAAAGCTATTCTATGGATATCATACTCTTTTACATATTTTAACATAATCTTTTGAAAGAAAAGCACGTAAAATGTTAATCAACGGATGAAGCGTATTCAACACACATGTAAAAACATGAAATACCTTTGAGATAGCCCCTAGGGCCTGCTGGCATAAGTAGTCTCTTGTTTTCAGTAGCTTTTTGAATTCTTTCCCAAGCTTTGCCCGAACTAACCAGTAAACATGCTTTTCTGGATATCTACTGGGCCTCCCACAGAAGGTCCAGCAAGGCCGATGTGGGTTATTTTGACATATGCTATTGGCAGCAGTGTAAATTGTAGGGAAATAGTAGCAACTTTTCTTTTTATTTCCGACAGTATTATAGATCATCAAAGCTATTGTATGTGTCAGAGATTTATGTGTTTTACTATTCTTCATGAAGAAATATTGACTGTTTTTGCAGTACGAGGAACTCGCCAAAGAATTAGAGGAACTTAGGAAGTCAGATACTTGTAAGTTCACAGGGCTTTGCAATTCAAATTAAACGCAGACAGTTGTGGCTCACTCGTCTCAAGCTTAGCAGGATAGTCACAGGCGCTTATGATAGCAGGTTCGAATCCAAGTACGTTTCCATACTTGCATGCAAGGTACATACGCACGCACGCACGCACGCACGCACGCACGCACGCACGCACACACATACTTGCAATAGTTAATATGCATCCAAACTAAATGTAATGTTTACTCTTAGCAACAACTGCAGTATTGCAGTAAGATTAGAAATGGACCTACTAATTCGTTTAACACGTTCCTCTTTTCAGCAGGTCAGAGGTTGTCAGTACACGTCATATCCGGCGACATCACAACGGAGAAGGTAGACCTTTTTGTTTTGTGCATATTACATCACCCAGCAATATTACATCTATCTGGTCTGTAAACAAGCTTGACCAAACAATCCAGTGCTTGATTTCATGATGATCTATCTACACCAACTTGGATGTAATGACGTGCATTATTACCAGTAAGTGAGTATGGTTTTGCGCCGCTTGTAGTAATATTCCAGCAATACCACCGCGGGATAAACCAGAAATGCGCTTCACACATTGTACGTACGTGGGGAATCAAACCCGGGTCTTCGGCGTGACGAGAGAGTGCGTTAACCACTAGGGCTCTCCGCTGCTTGCACATATCAACCAGGTCACCTTCCTTACCACTCGTGTACCGATGGCCAGGGCTTGATACCCTACAAGGGTACACTGTATGGCATTGGGAATTATTGTTAAAAGTGGTGTAAAACTAAACTCGCTGACTCACTGACCGTCCGGGCACACCAGTCAGCTTTGCTACAAACCTGACCAAATCTAATACCTCTGTCTTTAGTCAGTTTATATCGGTATTTGGAAATATAAAGGGCGGTCGTGAGGGAGTGTAGTTTTACGCTGCTTTTAGCAATTTTCCAGCAATATGTCTGTTGGAGACACCAGAAATAGCTTCACACATTGTACCCAAGTGAAGAATGGAAGAACTCGGATCTGAGCTGCTAGGCTAGATGATGATAGACGTTCTTGAACAGTTAGGCGTATCTTGCCCTACCGGTGTGAGCTGTCACAGATATGGAAAGGAAAGTCACTTGTTCACAAGAGTGAGTGAGTTTAGTTTTACGCCGCACTCAGCAATATTCCAGCTATATGGCGGCGGTCTGTAAATAGTCGAGTCTGGACCCGACAATCCAGTGATCAGCTACATGGACATCGTTCGGCGCAATTGGGAACCGATGACATGTGTCAACCAAGTCAGCGAGCCTGACCACCCGATCCCGTTAGTCGCCTCTTACGACAAGCTTAGTCGCCTGTTATGGCAAGCAT
The DNA here is from genome assembly GCF_037392515.1 of Haliotis asinina. Classification (NCBI taxonomy): domain Eukaryota; kingdom Metazoa; phylum Mollusca; class Gastropoda; order Lepetellida; family Haliotidae; genus Haliotis; species Haliotis asinina. Next base: position 45,274,461 of record NC_090294.1, on the reverse strand, counting down.
GGGTTGCCGAAGGCCTACTCTACCCCTGACCTTCTCGGGTATGTTCACAAGAAATCATGTGATGTCGTCAAAACATGGACTATGGCTGAAGATTTACAGAGACTTTAAAAGTGAAATTTAGTTCACGGTCTGTGGGAATTTCTGCCGTAGCGCGCATTAACGCACAGAGACACAGTTGTCATGGCCGCTGAATTGTTTTACCCAGAATTACGTCCTTTTGGCATGGCAAGGATTCGAATAGAGTTCGCCCTGATTGTGTCTTCTATTTATAAGGGCTATGCCCGTGCTTGTGTGGGTTTAGAATGTTGTAAACGCGTGAATTTGTGCATCGAGTGGGGATTTCCTCAACATAAAGACATTACTGACAGACTGATATTATTTAGGAAAGTTCAACAAAACACTAACACACCCAGACCCACTCACTCATTCACACATAAAACCCACTCATTCACACACCCAAACCATCTTACTCGTACATTCAAACCAACGCAAGCACACACCCGTACTCACTCACACATCCAAACCCACTCACTCACTCACCCAGTACCCATTCCATTATTTCAGGGCTGTATTTTCTTTAGTATTCCTACAAATGTATAAACCTAACGCTTTAATGTCTTCACCTAGACGGACGCTATAGTGAACTCAACAAACACGAAGCTAAAACTGTCAGAGGGGAAACTGTCAAAGAGCATCCTGAAAGCTGGTGGGCCATCGATCCAGAAGGAGTGCAGTACCCAGTACCCAGCAGGACTAGAGACAGGTGTTGTAGGCAAAACAGGTGGTGGCTCTCTCGCGTGCGAAAACATTTATCATGTCGTTCTTCCTAACATCTGGAACAACTATGGAAAGGTTGTATATGAGGTATGTGAAAATGTAGTTAGAACACGTGTGTGCGTGTGCGTGTGCGTGTGCGCGTGCGTGTGCGTGTGCGTGTGCGTGTGCGTGTGTGCATGCGTGTGTGCAGTGAGAATATACAGTAAACTTGTTAGTTCTGTCCATTGCTGTACATACGTATGTAAGAATGTAGTATGATCACATATTTATATAGAGCACATGTAAGTAGAGCTATATATGTCGTCTGAACGTATTTAATATGAGCATATATGTAGGTAGAGCATATGCCAGGAGAGCTATGTATATGTCGTCTGAACGTATGTAATATGAGCATATATGTAGGTAGAGCATATGCCAGGAGAGCTATGTATATGTCGTCTGAACGTATGTAATATGAGCATATATGTAGGTAGAGCATATGCCAGGAGAGCTATGTATATGTCGTCTGAACGTATGTAATATGAGCATATATGTAGGTAGAGCGTATGCCAGGAGAGCTATGTATATGTCGTTTGAACGTATGTAATATGAGCATATATGTAGGGAGAGCATATGCCAGGAGAGCTATGTATATGTCGTTTGAACGTATGTAATATGAGCATTTATGTAGGGAGAGCATATGCCAGGAGAGCTATGTATATGTCGTTTGAACGTATGTAATATGAGCATATATGTAGGGAGAGCATATGCCAGGAGAGCTATGTATATGTCGTTTGAACGTATGTAATATGAGCATATATGTAGGGAGAGCATATGCCAGGAGAGCTATGTATATGTCGTCTGAACGTATGTAATATGAGCATATATGTAGGTAGAGCATATGCCAGGAGAGCTATGTATATGTCGTTTGAACGTATGTAATATGAGCATTTATGTAGGTAGAGCATATGCCAGGAGAGCTATGTATATGTCGTTTGAACATGTAGTATAAGCATACGTAGGTAGAGTGAGTGGGTGAGTTTAGTATTACGCCGCACTCAGCAATATTCCAGCTATATGGCGGCGGTCTGTAAATAATCGAGTCTGGACCAGACAATCCAGTGATCAACAACATGAGCATCGATCGGCGCAAAGGGGAACCGATGACCGAACCCGGTCCCGTTAGTCTCCTCTTACGACAAGCATAGTCGCCTTTTATGGCAAGTATGGGTTGCTGAAGGCCTATTCTACCCAGCTCCTTCACGGGTCCATATGTGTGTTGAGCATACGTAGTATGAACACATGTAGGTAGAGCATATGTAGTAAGAGAGTATGTAAGAAGAACATGTAGGAATAGCATATGTATATGCCGTTTGAGCAGATGCATATGCTTATATAAACTAAGTGCATATAGTTATAGCATACATCGTTGGTGCATGTGGATGCAGAGCATATGTATGATGTAGCTTTTAGAGAATATGCATATGCGGTTGAGGCAAACGTATAATTAGTTGCAGCATACGAACATGACATATATACAGGATTATGAAAACTGACTCTAAAATAACTGGACGAACACACTTTCTCCGGTGTTAACGCTATCTCGCAATGAAACGGTACAGTAATATCTCAGTAAGCAGAGACAAAACATGACAGGGACGTTAACATACTCGTTCCTTGAAAGCCACACCCTGCAAAGAACAACCTCTGAAAATTGTTTCAAGTTAACTTAAACAATGAAACATTAAAGGGACAATTACTCAAATTAGTCTGATTAGTTGTTAAGGCCTTGTTTCCATGTTCTATGAGTTTCAATGTAAGTATCTATTTTGATATATTTTTGAAAATACAAAATACGTCATGTGTAGGTATCTACAGTAAAGTTAGTAAACGATAACGTTTGAACTTGCATCACTCGCATTACTAGCATCTCTTGCATTACTCGCATTACTAGCATCTGTTGCATCACATTACTTGCATCACTAGCATTACTAGCATCACTCGCATTGCTTTCATTACTCGCATCACCACTCGCATTACTTGCATTATTCTGCAGTGTTTCCGAAGCATCATCACCAAGATCCTGCAACAGGCGGACAGTGATGGCCAGCGCGTCATCAGCATTCCTCCTATAGGCACCGGGGAACGTCATTACAAGCCTGACATTGTCGCTGACATCATGTTCGACGTGTGTCGCCGCTTCAGATCAAAATCACTGACGCACGTTCGACTGGTTGTAATGCCTGAATTTGCTGAAGTACATAAGGTGAGACAGACATGCAAACCTTCATCTTTCAATGTCACACATTTTCAATGTCACATATTCTCTATGGGGTTCGCTTGAAATAATGTTCGGCCAATAAATCGCATAGGAGTCGCATTAATTCAACGTCGCATTAATTCAACGTCGCATTCAAACCTTTTCATTTGGTAATGCAATCTAAATACGTAATTTGGGGGAAAGTTATATGGCAGCCTTCATGAGGGCTTACGTGGGACCTGCCTGCCCCTGCAGGGGGCCTGCTGTTCAGTATATGTGAATGGATTATCAAATATTAGCGATGTGATCATGTGTCCGCAAAGTCTATATGAAGTGAATTTCAGTGGCATTCATCTGGACACATTCTCTTGATTTTCACAAGGCATTCATGGCTGTATCCAAGACATATGAACATGAACATTCACACACTGAAAAGGCACCAATGACATCTGAACTGTCCGCTTCTTCATCTAAGGCCTTTATACCTGACGGCAAACAGACAGGTAAAGGTACCCACATCGTCTTTCTTTATGATTGTTAAGATGGAGATGTTTTTATTATATTTGCTAATAGTGTATTCAAAGAACGCCATACTGTCATACATTAAAAAAAGTATATTTGACATTTAACATTTATCAATGCATCACATCTCAAATGAATGGTCTAATATTGTTTGTTTCGAAATTTACTTATTTATTTGAATTTACATTCATAATATATACTTTACAACATATACTAAAATGGATAGAAATATCTATATGTTTGGTAGTACTGGAAATAATATGTTTGGGTTCATAGTCTCTTGATAGAAGTATTGGGGTTTTAACGATAAAATAACGTGAGGTAGTTTACTTGCAGAGGTCAAAGGCGTGATTGAGGTCATTCCACACACTGGAGACATTACTGCACTTGAGGTCAGTTTCTTGGATCTTAGCAGGGTTAGCCTACGGTCACCTTGTCGAAGAATCGAATCCTAAGACCATGATCTACATTCATCTTAGCAGTAAGGTGTGATTGCGAGTATCACCGCCATTAATATTGGTACTCAGGCAAATGAGTGAGCGAGTGAGTTTAACCTTACACCCCACAGCAAGTGGTTGGAAAAATGGGCTCCACACATTGTACCCACGTTGGAAATCCAGTCTTTCGCGCGACGGGCGAACGCTGTGACTGGTAGATTACCCCCACCAGAACTCAAATGAATGGAAGCTACAAATTCAAATACCAGTGCTCGCGAAACAGTTTCGGTAATAACACAGGCAATTTTAAAATTAAATTATGATGTAAGTTTGTTTTTAAAGAATTGTTGCCACGAAGTTTTAAAAGGGTCGTTGACAATCGTGTTTCAGGTTGACGCCGTTGTTAGTTCCACGAATCCATATCTGAACCTGAGGAATGGGGTCTTGTCTATGGCCATCTTAAAGAAAGCAAAGGGTGTCATTGAGGAAGAGCTCAGGGCGAACTACCCCGACGGAATAACTGAAGGGCAGGTCGCCTTCACTAGTGGTGGACAAAGCCAATGGAAGCAGCTCTACTTTACAGTTTTGAGGCAATGGGAGGATTCAGAAGAACTGAAAAATGTATGTTGAATCCCGACTTTGCAAACACTTGTCCTTACAGTCATATTTTTTCAAAGTCAACGATCGAAACTTACTATCCTTAACAATGGTCCAGTAGGCTCTCCATGTGTCTATCTGGACAAGACCTGATCCGAACCCTTGACCCTGACCCTAACCTGATCTGACCCTCACCCTGACCCCAACTAACTTTAACATAGTTAGGAGTACACTTTTGTGAACCAGCATTAAATGGGTACCAGCATAATAATTAATACGTCATCCGAACGAATTGAATTTCCTGGGGCTCGAAAAATGATAGTTGCAGAGTCTCATACTGTCAATAAAACAATGTTTTCCTTTCTGTTAAAGATTAATAATTATCGTTCATAGTACCGGCGAGAAGATCTAATGGACACCTGTTCTGGATGACTCTTCTGGATTGTAGTCGGAATTGTATGGCCTCTGGTTTTTAGGAGAGATCTCATACGGATGAGGAAGGGTTACCCTTATATTTGTGAACGTGGTCAAGGAAAATTCAAATATACTGAGGGGAGCAAATAAGGGATCATATCAAAGCACAAGTGTTCCTTTTTCCCCAGGTGTTCTTCAGAAACGTTGTATTGCAGAGAGGAAGACAACTGGAACACTTGTGCTTTGATATGATCCCTTATTTGTTTTCCTCAGTGCATGTTTTAAATTTAAGCTTCCATTTCATTTTTAAGATCATCATTCTTGAGTTTGCACATGAATATCATACTATATGTTTCAGTCATTCTTCCAAGTGATCATGAAGTGTCTTCAGTTGGCAAGCGAGTCTCAGCTTGTTTCTATCGCCTTCCCACTACTTGGCACCAAGAGGCACGACTATCCTCCTGATCTGGTGACAGAATGGCTGACTGAGGCAGTACGTCGTTATGGGGAGTCGAATCCGGAAACATCTGTGTTTAAAGCTTTCATCGTGGTGAGACCGGAAGACCAAATCAGTGCCCCACATAATTAGCATATCACGTGGTGTAACTAGTCCGTTCTCATACTTGCTGGCAAATGATGTTTCTTTAAAGATGCAAAATTCCATCTATATGAGAGCAACTTGTAGGTAATCAAGTCTGGACCACACAAACCAGTGATCAGCAGCAAGCGCGTCGATCTACGCAACTGGGATACGATATCAGGTGTCAGCCAGCCTGAACACCCGATCCTGTTTGTCACCTCTTACGACAAGCATGGGTCGCAGAAGACAACAGTGTTTTCTTTTTTTCAGATAGTTGTGTGAAATATTCTAGTAGAGGTACAGCGGAATATGCTTAGTATTTTCTCGAACACCTGGTGTCATCACTGATTTTCAGAGATCCATTTATGCAAGCATCGTTCCATTTTGTAATACCTAACGGAACCTGTCTCGACAGATTTGCAGTCAGTGTGACTGACGCTTTCTTTCGTAATCATTACAGGTATCCATGAAATACCTGCAACAGTGTGGAAATATGCCAATGTATACCTTGAGTGAGTGAGTGAGTGAGTGAGTGAGTGAAAGAGTGAGTTTTTACACCTCACGTTTTGGATATATTGTGATGTAAAATGTTTTGATGTTAACATGCTTTAGTGTACGCCAAATTCATCAATATTCCAGCTATATGGCAGTAGGCTATAAATAGTCGAGTCTGGACCAGACAATCCAGTGATCAACAATTCGAAACCGATAATATGTTTCAACCAAGTCAGCAAGCCTGACCACCCGATCCCGTTAGTCGCCACTTACGACAAACATGGGTTACTGAAGATCAGTTGTAACCCGGATCTTCACGGGTCGTTGACGTTTTAAACACAAACCGAAACATGGGTCGCATTTACCTGTTCAGACAATGACCTACTTTTCAGCCGATCCGAATTTTCTCGCATGAAAGTGAAAATAGACATCACACACAACTCTGGTTACAAGGAATTCCTTGTTTCGCAAGAAAATGGCATTTACAAATGAATGTAATTTTAAACTCTGATAACACCGTATTTCTATCGCTTAAGACGAGGTTTCGGCAGCATGACCTTAACTATGACGACAGAGACTGTCCCTATTTGATGAGGTCGTAAAATTGTTCAGAATGCATCTGGCACACTGGTGACACCTGTATTGTTTTCGCTTATTGTGTGTAGTTTTGTAACGCACTTTGGGATTGATTGATTGACATTGAGATTGATCAATTCCGTACCAGATCGCCAAACTTATCTAGCGGCAGAGCCTCGTTTCGAGATTTCCACGATTACCAGGTTTCCGTTTGTCAGAGCTCGCTGTACAACATGTTTGCAAGGAGTAGAAGGTTGTTGTTTACATGTATCAAATCAAAGCAATTAATATTTATGTATCCAGTTAACTGAATTAGTCTGAAAATCTTGACTGTTTATTGCACTAAGTTGCGCAATAGGATAGGGCGTGTTAATTGACACAGATCTAACGGCCGAAAGGGACGAAAGCATAATGTAATGTAGAAAGTGGTTAAATGTAGCATATGTTATATTTGGGATTACGCTTTCTGGGGTAGCCTAGTGGTTAAAAGCAATCCCTCGCCACGCCGAAGATCCGGGTTCGATTCCCCACATGTGTACAATGTATGAAGACCATTTCTGGTGTCCCCTGCCTTGATATTGCTGGAATATTGTTAAAAGCAGCGCAAAACTAAACTCAATCACTAGTAACTGACTAATTCGTTGTTGTGCGAAACTAGTTAGGCAATAGAAAGTGTACAGCCATGTTTTATGGAGAGTGGAAATGAAAAACACAAGCAATTGTTATTCGTTGGCGATACATAAGATACCACTCTCACGGAACTTTTTACATTCAATCTGTTTGCAAAGTGTGGGCCAGTTTTCACGTATATACTTTCTTATTCTTATTGTTTATTTTATTATTATCTTCTCGTCATGGTATATGTGAATTTTTAGTTGAAAATTCATTTAGAACAGGGGTTTATAAGGGGCGACACTTTATGTCCGGTTCATTTTATACTGTATGAAATATTACCCCAACCTTTATTACGTTTTACATGAAAGATAAACACTTGAAAGATAATAAATATATGTATGTTGACCGGTCTGTAGTCTTGTCAGTTACAAAACAAGAATTCAAACCCTCTCCTTGTCACATGTTTGACGTATCTAGTCTGTGACATGAAAATATTGTGCAGGAAATACACTAAACTGCACTGAACAGCGTCAGTAACGCATCAGTAATCAATCTTGAAATGTCACAAAAACGGCTTGAGCATTTAGAATAGGAATGGATGGACTATTAAGAAAGAAAACCGGCCTGATTTTTCACAACGGACTGAAGTTTTTACTCGAATTTCAAACTAAATTTGGCAATTTTGAAACAGCTTAATTCTAACTCAACTGAAGTTATCTATCCACCACTCAGCCTACTATGTTTGTGTTTAATAACAATTTCAGTTCATTCTGGGACATGCCGTTTCTCAAATTTGAGCAAAAACACTTAAGTCAAATGTCAGACTTTAATTTGTGTCGAGAAACACCACACAATGACTATATTTACGTCATTAATGTATGGCACATGGGGACACATGGGGACAAAATAGAAATTCAATATCGGGTATATCCACCATTGGCTGCAACACTATGTTCTCATAGACCCAACGAGTGTTTGAATAGTGGAAGATAGCATTCCGCACCTGACGCCGTGCATCTTCAAGGTGGCAACAAATAATCAGGCGACCCTGGCAAGGTGTCATCGCACGACATTGACCCATGGTGGTTCCTGTCTGTTGGTCATGTGTCATTGCAACCCTGCGCATGTCAAGTTGAAGCATGCCCACAGTCTAGGTACACTTAGAATCAGCACTTTTCGTTAAACTCTACCGCCAACAAAACCTTATGGAGGTCGCGTCAGGTAAACTTTGAAATTGACCAATCAGAACACAAGTTACCAAATAGTGAAAGTGGACATTCGCACATACCCTTGGAACTTTTTATCTCGAAAAGTTCGTACCCGAACGATTCCGAATGCTATTTAGCGTACGATCGCTTCCAGGCGTTGCACACGGCGCACGTTACAACCATGACAACGGTGAGTAAACAGTCGCTGAAAATAGTGTTTGGGTAATATTCAAGGGTGTCATATTGAGGAAATATTAGCTAATGGTAACCATGTCAACAGAAACCCAAAAGCGTATATACTGCAGGTCAAATAACTGTGTTAATTGCGGATTTTTTTATTGTGGAGAGATCTGTGTCAGTGACCTGGATATTTTGAAAGTCCCTCCGATCCCAAAGTAGTAGCCGTTGTCTGATTGGTTAAATCTATTTAACCGTTTCGCTATTGATTAGACAGCCATAGGTCGCTCAAAGGTTACCTAACGCGACCTTCTACTAGGGTTTGTTAGACTCAGTGGTGGAGTGTAACGAATAACACTGAGACTTAGTTTACCTAGACTGAACACTGAAACTAAGTTTACCTAGACTGAACACTGAGACTAAGTTTACCTAGACTGAACACTGAGACTAAGTTTACCTAGACTGAAGACTGAGACTTAGTTTACCTAGACTGAACACTGAGACTAAGTCTACCTAGACTGAACACTGTGACTAAGTTTACCTAGACTGAACACTGAGACTAAGTTTACCTAGACTGAACACTGAGACTAAGTTTACCTAGACTGAACACTGAGACTAAGTTTACCTAGACTGAACACTGAGACTAAGTTTACCTAGACTGAACACTGAGACTAAGTTTACCTAGACTGTGCATGTCCAAGGAGCGTCCGTGTTTCTCCGCTGTCATTTTTTGAATCGCTCGTGTCGGTGGCCCTTGCGTCTACTGCAACAAGTCATGTGGGTTTCAAGAACCTGTCTCTTAGCCCTATTCTGCATGAATTTCCTGGAAACAAACCAACACATTTTCCATGATCAGCACGCAATTGGTTGGGTTTTGTGATGTGATGTTGCTCAGGGGAGAGATGTGTTTGATGAACCATCCTGAACATCGTATGTACCCCATTCGCTGGTATATTTTCATATGACTGAAGTCCGGATGCAAATACATCCATTTTATTTTTGCGGTTTTTTAAGATGCTTTTCAACATATATTCATTACAAAAGATACTAAGGAGACCTGATATTTAATTTTCTGAGAATATACAAATCTGCAGACCTCTAATCGCTTGGAATTAACCAACGCAAGTGAAGATTCTTATCAGCCATCACTGACATGCAGATGCAAGTGTATATGGTAGGGATGCATACAGATTAATACACGAGCGAGTGTGCCATATTGTTTTTACGAAACGAGTGTCAGAAAAAAACTTATTTCACGAGCGAGAGTTCTTTATTATCCATTTGTATCTAACTTTTTATTTCTAGATTTCCAAGTCCACGTTAAACGAAATCAGCTGTTGTCGCTTGACGTAAAGGTCAAGGTCGCGTAAGAATACAGTGATGACGTAAACTCCATGTGTACTGTTACTAAGTAAATAGCGCGACATATTGACTAGTGCTCTTGCACGAAGACAAAATACAAACATATCACAAACATATTTTGAACTGTAATTTAATCTTTATCAACTTAAGTAACTGTAAGAATTGTATAACCGGAAACATTGTTAATGGGAAAGTTATTCGTCGTCAGAAGAGGCACTGAGAGGAGAGCGAGCAACACGGCGACGGCTTGTAACGGCTCGGTCTCACTGCCATAGAAGACATGTCAATTTTGGTGTGGAATGTCCCCTCGTTTATTGGACCTCCGAAGCTGGAGTGAACAACATTACTAGACATGGCTTTGCTCGTGTTTGTGTACGACATGCATTGGGATCTTAGATTTATTTCGGACAAACTGCCGATGACGGAACGATTGAAGACGCGCATGACGCGAGCATGGAAATATGGTAGGCTGATTTCCGGTCGAAGACAACAAATTTCCCACATCCCAGTGTCGTGCATCAGAAAGGCGTGAATAATTGTTCACACTCTGTACATTTCTATGTCCAGACACTTGCATGATTTGCGTTGGAGCTACGTTATTGTCATGCATCTTCTGAGTGAAATGTTTGCGGGCACTGTGATTAGTTAGCCGTTTGTCGCCAGTGATGTGTGCTCCACTTGTCGTTATCGAGCCGGGTTTATTTTTACCTTTTCTTGAAATCTCATATCAATAAACACGGTGTGTGAAAAAATGTTTGCTTTCAACGTTTTGTATTTGATAGCATTCCATTGGTTTGTTCTCGCAGTAGCGAGACTGAACATTGGTAGTAAATTTGTAGTAAAATGTTATGAATGAAAAAAAGTAGTTTCGGATAACTGACGAATGAAATTCGTTTTAGGGTGTATTAAACGTGTGCAACATGTGGTTTTTATGTACTCGGTTATGTTTCACTGTATGAATAATAATGTTGCGTATGCGATATGGGTATCACACCGAATGTGATAGGGGTATCACAGAGTATGTGATAGGGGTATCACAGGGAATGCGATAGGGGTATCACAGAGTATGTGATAGGGGTATCACAGGGAATGCGATAGGGGTATCACAGAGTATGTGATAGGGGTATCACAGAGTATGCGATAGGGGTATCACAGAGTATGCGATATGGGTATCACAGAGTATGTGATAGGGGTATCACAGTGTATGCGATATGGGTATCACAGGGAATGCGATAGGGGTATCACAGAGTATGTGATAGGGGTATCACAGAGTATGCGATAGGGGTGTCACAGAGTATGCGATATGGGTATCACAGCGAATGTGATAGGGGTATCACAGAGTATGTGATAGGGGTATCACAGAGTATGCGATAGGGGTATCACAGAGTATGCGATATGGGTATCACAGCGAATGTGATAGGGGTATCACAGAGTATGTGATAGGGGTATCACAGAGTATGTGATAGGGGTATCACAGAGTATGCGATATGGGTATCACAGCGAATGTGATAGAGGTATCACAGAGTATGTGATAGGGGTATCACAGAGTATGTGACTATGACAGTCACTATAGTTTCAGTCAGTTGTTAACGCCGCACTCAGCAATATTCCAGCTATATGGTGATAGTCTGTAAATAATCGAGTCTGGATCAGACAATCTACTGATCAACAGCATGAACATCGTTGTACGCATTTTGGACACGATGACCACCTAGTCCGATTAGTCGTCTCATCCAAGCAAACCATATATGATTAAATTACTGTAAACATGTTGATAAACATCAATATCCGCTGATTAGTTTTAATTGATTCATATCCATTCTTGATCGTAGAGATACGCCACGTGTCAACTACTGTAGGTACAAGTAGTAGTAGTCAGTCTTTTTACATGGAAGCATAAATGTTTTATGGTCTGGGAATAGTCAACAGTCCATAAGATCAGCACACCGGCATATGAGCCACAATACAAGAAATGGTTCTCAAGCTTGTTTACACGGCCAGTAGCGAATGTGTGCACCTTGTGCATTGATGCCGAGGTGACACCTTCGTCTCACTGAGACCACTGACGGGGTTGAAAGTCCAGGTGGAATTCATTTCCCAGGATGAATGCGGTTGACATCACCGTTTTATCAACGACCTGTTCAAACGGTATTCGATCAGACACTTCTGGTTCAAATAAAAATGTATTCAGTAGACTGCAAATGAAAATGTTCCATGGCACGGGAAGTTTTGCCTCTGAGTATATGTGTTGCCTTTGACGTAACTGATAGTCGAATAGCTAGGCTCTAGCGTGTATATTATATTCTAAAAATACGGCATTATGTTCTTTATTTGACATAGATTATTCAAGACTGACGTGAACCCAGCTCCGTCTGACTTGACGTGTGAAGATTCCAAGCTCAAAGCATAATTGAACCCAGGAAAATCTGGGGTAGAATTGGTTTTCAGCAAGCCGTGTCTGACGTGAAAGGCTTGTTAATGAATCGGATGGTCAGACTCGCTAGCCTGGTTGATTTAGTTTGTATCCCAGTTGTGAAGATCGATGCTCATGCTGTTGGTCACTGGAATGTCTGGTTCAGACTCAATGATTTAAAGACTGCCGCCATTTGGTTGGAATATTGCTGAGTGCACGGGGGACCTTGAATAACAAACCAACCAAACAAGCTTATAACTGTCTTAATGGATATGACAGCGATTTAGAAACAGCGTCATTGAACGTTATTGCTTGACAACAGTACGTGTACAAATTCATTTATAGTGAGTATTCATTCATAAATTTCGCCTAATTACAACCAATTACAACTATACCTCGAGACATGCCCACTATCTTCGGTACATACTTTGTGACACTTGATTATGTAATCCGTATTTTCATTGGCTGGATCTCGTTGCGGTGTGCAATGATCTCATGCACAACTCGTGTTATTACGCGACAAGCAGAGTATCGAATTCGTGGAGTTTCCGGAAAGCGGCGAGTAGTGACGAATGAGGTGATTTGTGTCCCTGTTCTCAATCTTCGTTATACGATCACAAGGCAGGATTTTGTGAATATTATCCTGGATGAAGCACACGGTTTATTGATAAGACTTTCACCACTGTACATCATCAGTCACAATACGGTAACGGACGCGGGTAATGGATGGGTGAACATAGTCAGCAGTGAGTATTAGGTTACTGACATGTGTAGACCTACATCATTGTTACGTTAGAGTTGAATATCGCGTCGGCTTTGCTGAGTGCGGAGTGCCTCCACCCACACCATAAGCATAACATGATAAATAAATGAAATGTACAATATATATCAAGATTAACGCCATTTTATGGGGAAAATACTCATCAATCAGGTTGATATACACAGTTGACAGGCCAGTGAAACCTCGTCTATCTGGGCTGTAGTTCTCACACATAATGCATAAACGAAGCTTGTGGTACGTATACACTTGAGACAGAACGTGTTCTACTGCAAATGTTGCCGTTTCACAGTCAGAGTAAAGATACTGTGTGACACAACAAATATATCGAATCCGAAAATAGGAGTAGGAAGCGACATATTTTTGGCGAGGTAGCGTGTTATTAGTTACGTCTCATATTGGCGTCATCAGTTTGATTTTGAGTAACTTTATGAAGTCAGTGTTTATGTTTTAATTTTAGTTCCAGTTAAATTTGAACGTCAGGACACAAATGTTTCTATATTTACTGTGAGGGTATAAAGGGGGGCAACTGCTGTATAAGATCGAATCAAAACTTCACTGACGACCGGTTTCTTCACAAACAGAAAATAGAAGCCTTCCACAGCTTAGGGGGAACCCTAATTTTATTCTCAAGCGACATATACTGCTAGCAAAGACTAACTTTATTTGTTAGTGTGATTATCGAAAAATCGTCTTTTTAAAAATAGTTCAAACTGTTTATGTCTGGACAAATTGTTGATCAACGATGTCATCAATGAGATGTTATCATTGTTGTTGTTAAGGGTTTTTGTTTGTTTTGTTTTATTTGTTTTTGTTTTTTTTATCCTTATCTAGGATATTTATCCAAGCGTTGGCCTACTTTTGCAATAAATGAAAACACTGGTAAATATGTTTCAGGATGAGAACTTGCCAGATCCGTTGATGGCACGAGACAAACAGCCACACCCATGGAGGCCATGAGTTCTAAATCCAAGTCAGGGGTATTTTCATTCGGGGAATTTATCATGCAACACAGCAAGGTAAACCAATTCTTCAAAACAGTGTCCTGTTCGATCAGAAAGAGTGACTGCTTAAAAGAGATCGGTGCTTCGAGCCCTTAGGTCATCCATATGTGTTGAGTGTTTTTCATCAACCAGGAAGACGGTAGGCAGGCGAAACAACAATAAATGTTTATCACTAATTGTGTAACGTATTTCATGACATTTTAAAGTTTAGATCAACTGATAACAGTACTAGATTAATTTATGACGTGGATCACTTAAAATATCCTATTTTACAAAGAAGAGCTTGGAAATTGGTATTACGTATTTAAAGCAGCACATTGTTCCGTCATACCTTCATATCCAGAAATGCACAAACATCAAAAGTGTATTTGTACGTGTCAATACGCAGCGAATAGCCTTGTAATTTCCGTGAATCGAATACCATTCGATCATGTTTTTCAACCAATCAGATTGAAGAAGACATTGACTTTTGGTTTGCAATATTTATTAACCTTACACGTGAATGTTGTGAATAATAATGGCAGTTGTGGGAATACTCTTGCTATACCACGTTAGCCTGTTCATTATCTGGCCATGGCGTAATAAACTGGTGGTTAATATCATGAACAATGCTCTTCGCAACTAAGACAGGGTGGCATGTAGTAAACAACAGTGAGGCGTTTTAAATGTATCCGGCCACCCCCCCCCCCCCCCCCCACCCTAAAAACCCCAAAACAAAAGCTAAAATACTATCATGCATTTAAATGCATTTCGTTTCGTTTATAAACAGTCAACCTAAATTCCATGCTTACTTAGTCACCTTTTCACGCTTCACTTACCAATATAAAATGTATAAGCTATTACAGTTGAATTGTAGGCATCAGAATACATGACTACTTGTATTGTAGACATCAGAATACAGGAATAATTAAATTGCAGACATCAGAATACAGGAATAGTTGTATTGTAGACTCCAGAATACATGACTACTTGTATTGTAGACATCAGAATACATGAATTGTTGAATTGTAGACATCAGAATACATGAATAGTTCAATTTCAGACATCAGAATACATGACTAGTTGTATTGTAGACATCAGAATACATGACAAGTTGCATTGTAGACATCAGAATACATGACTAGTTGTATTGTAGACATCAGAATACACGAATAGTTGTATTGTAGACATCGGAATACATGACTAGTTGTATTGTAGACATCAGAATACATGACTAGTTGTATTGTAGACATCAGAATACATGAATAGTTGTATTGTAGACATCAGAATACATTTATAGTTAAATTTCAGACATCGGAATACATGACTAGTTGTATTGTAGACATCAGAATACATGACTAGTTGTATTGCAGACATCAGAATACATGACTAGTTGTATTGTAGACATCAGAATACATGACGAGTTGTATTGTAGACATCAGAAAACATGAATAGTTGTATTGTAGACATCAGAATACATGAATAGTTGTATTGTAGGCATCAGAATACATTTATAGTTAAATTGCAGACATCAGAATACATGGATAGTTGTATTGTAGAAATCAGAATACATGGCTAGTTGTATTGTAGATATCAGAATACATGACTAGTTGTATTGTAGACATCAGATTACATGACTAGTTGTATTGCAGACATCAGAATACACGAATAACGTGTTGTATTGTCGCCATCAGAATACATGTAGTGAGATTATATACAATACCTTGCAAGCTAGTGTATGATGTATGAACTGACTCATAAATGTAAGTATGTCTTTTTACAAACATGTATGACATAATATATAGGTACACTTGGGGATTAAAACATAAAATAGTGAGACGTTATATCATTTAACCGTATCGTGTATATTTTATATATAACATATGTTATATTTAAGATATATTTTCACTACATTACAGAGAGCGACGAGAAAGCACAATGGCACAGAATGTGCACGCAGTGGTGAGTTGGCACACATAATGATGAACGGAATCTCAATTTTGAATTCCTCCTAAATATTTTCTTCAGGGTTGATTAATCCTAATTATATGAAAACTGTTTCAGTCATTATATGCTCGGAAGACAAAATATCGGACGCCGAGGAACTGTCAAAGAGGCTTGGCCACGGAGGACAGTATGACGTCATCACATGTATAGGTGACACATTTTTAAAGAGTCTAAATCATTGTTTTCAAAAGGCTTAATAGTGCCATATGTGTAAAGATTTGACCATCGTCATATAAATTGAATAGTTCGAGCTAATTCGCCGTTCTCTTCTAAATATAAATTTAACCCCATAGGGTCAAACTGAAATACCCCCTTGACAATTCAAATAAAACGAGTACGACTCGAACGCACTGATATCTGAAACATTTCAACCGCCGAAAGTCTTGCAAATGTTATAGTGAGTGAATGAGTTGAGTTTTACGCCGCATTATTCCAGCTATATGCCTGGGTCTGGAGATACTCGAGTCTGGGCCAGACGATCCAGTAATCAATAGCATGAGCCTCCATCTACGCAACAGTGATGCGGTGACATTTGTCAACCAAGTCAGCGAACTTGACCACCTAACCTCGACTATCCGACCCCAGCAGTCGCCTCTTACCACAAACATGGGTTGCTGAAGTTCAATTCTTAACCGGATCTCGCAGGCCGTTTTATGTCCGGCCACAGTCAGACATGCCATTCGAGATCCGAGTTAGTACTAGTCTTCTACAACCCATGCTGTGATAAGAGCCGACTTGCGGATCGGTTCGCTCACTTGTTTAATATATTGGGTTGTGTTGGTTCGAATCCCGAATGGGACCCTCTTGGAATATTTCATGAATGATTTATACTCATGAGTTAATGAAATGTATGTGACTGAATTTCGTAGTTGGCTTTCCTTTCACAAACAAATAGTCCACACATTTATATGTGTTCATTACAATTAGATTAGAAATGTTTCGTAAGTAGTAAAGGTTTACTGAAGGTTATTATCCCCCGCCACGAAGTAGGAAGGGAATATTGGTTTGAGAATAGTCCTTACGTCCGTCCGTCTGAGATAATGGGGGCATATTTTCTCAGCAACAGATAGGATAGGAAACCAAATGTGACATGTGTCTTCAAGTCAAGAATGCAATGGTGGACTGAAAAACAAAAAACAACAACAACCAAATAGGAACAGAACACTGTGATGGGGAATATTGATGACCATGGTTTCTTGTTTACACTGATATGTTCGCAGATGTAATGACTAAGAGCACAAAAAACCTTGTTGAAGTGTTTTGGTGATGGTTTATTTCTGAAAAAGTATTTATATTGTATTTTCAGATAGAGATCTGTTTGACCCGGAGAAATTACCATTTTCAAGTTTTTCCGCAATGTATCTTTTGGTGGACACCGTTGTGGCATCCATATTTCTCAGAAAAGGAAGGCTTCACAATTCTGTGTATGACTACTTTGAAGGTAAATATCGTGATCCGACATGTATTCATACCAATAATCATCTATCAGAAACCAACAGGACAAAATTGATCAATGGTAGAGTAATGCTAACATTTGTATGCACAATTTGAAAACTTAACATAAGTGTTTTACCCAATCCGTTTGTACGGTTTTTGATTTAAGCATGTATTTCTATGCTCTGAAGTCCAAACTTGGGAAGCGTGTCATTCCGGCTAGGAATGAATTTCCACCTCAGGGTCTATATGTTCGAAACTCTCTTAACGATAAGTCCCATGCATTATTATAAGCGTACGACTATCTTAGCTCTCAGAAAGCATTGAAAATCTAGGCCCAAAATAATACTGATAACCATTCTATTGTAAAGTTGCGCGAGTTATAGTTTCTGTTGTTTTTCTTTATTTAATGTCCGGTACGAAGATCATCGCATTCATTTGAAACTTCAGTCTGTTCAACAGGAGGCTTCAGAATTTGGTAGCATGGTAAAATGTATTGAATTCTGAATTCATTTACAATATTTAAGAACTGGCGGATAGTGGGAGAAGAGTCCTTGTTGTCAACAAATTTGGAGAAAAGAATCGCATGTTTCATGAAGTCCTGTATCAGCTGCCGGGTGATTGCACCAAAGAAATGAAAGACATAACTCTTAGTCGTGTCCCAAGACATAAACTGGAACTGTCGGAATCGGATTCAAGTCTGGATTCTGATGAAGATACGCAGACAGAAGATGAAGGACACGATGATGGACAAAGGATGAAGGGAACGCGTCAACCTAATCCTGTTACTTTATTGCATGAAAGAGATATACCAGGTAAAAAATAAGACATTGGGTCATCATCATTCACGGGAATTTTTTGACATATAATAACTGCATAAAGTTTTGTCCCAATTGAACACCAACTTCCTGTTTTTTCCCATTTTTAGCGCAATTAAACATTAATGTATATAAATTATTTTCTAGGAGTGTAATAGAAATATGTTAGTATCAAAGACATGAATGTAATGAATATTTTAATCGATGTCTGTTGAACCCTTGTACCTATTCGGGCACCCTAACTTGGACGAAGATCACATTTCGGTGTTTTTATCGACCTGTAATAATTATATGTTTTATCACAACAATAATAATAATTTGTTTTCAGATGATGAATTGTTAAACTGTCAAATTGGAAGTGGCTGCACGATGAACATTAAGAAATCATCCCATCAGCTTGTCATAGTAAAACAGGATGGAACTGAAAACACAGTAAATATCAGAGTTGGTAGGTACATATTTTCTGATGAATGAATGAATGAACGAAAGAAAGAACTAACGAACGGATGAATGAAATATGTGAAACAAGGACTAAAGATAAATTATGAAAGTGCATTACATTTCAGTTGTTGCTGTAACATTTTAAACCACAACAATATCACAAACCTGGTGATTAAATTTGGAATTTGGGTATGATTGAAGAAATGGATTTTGGAACGAATAAATGAATAAATTTTGGATATGGAGGAATGAATGAATTTTGGAATGAATTTGGAATGAATTTTGGAATCAATTATGAATGTTGGAATGAATGAATGAATGTTGGAATGAATCAATGCACTAATGTTGGAATGAATGAATGAATGAATGAAAACCTGAAATATGTGAAACAAGGACTAAAGATAAAATGATGAAAGTCCACAGACCTTTACATTTCAATTATTGGTGTAACAGTTTAAACAATTAAAATATCAGAGACCTGTCGATTAATTTTGGAATTTGGGTATGATTGCAGGAATGGATTTTGGAACGAATAAATGAATACATTTTGGATATGCAAGAATGAATGAATTTTGGAATAAATGTATAAATGTTGGAATGAATGAATGTCGGAATGAATGAATGAACTAATGTTGGAATGAATAAATGAGTGAATGAATGTTGAAATGAATGAATGATTGTTAGAGAAAATGAAGGAGTGAAGGAATGTTTGAATGAATATGGAATGAAGGAGTGAAGAATGTTGGAATGAATGTGGAATGGAGTGAATAATTCTGAATGAAGAAGTGAAGAAAATTTTTTGAGTGAATGGTGGAATGAATGAATGGTGTCCCTGTAATGATATTGTTGAAATATTACTAAATATCAAGTAAAACCCAACTCACATTAGTTCCTGGGCCAACAACGTCCAAGGTTGTGCTCGTCATCACCACAGACCCCAACAATCCTGAGCTGGAGAAGCTGCTTGTCCATGACATTGATGCC
Organism: Haliotis asinina; assembly: GCF_037392515.1. NCBI lineage: Eukaryota > Metazoa > Mollusca > Gastropoda > Lepetellida > Haliotidae > Haliotis > Haliotis asinina. Next base: position 45,254,604 of record NC_090294.1, on the reverse strand, counting down.
AAGAAACACATCATCAACATCCGTCTCCAGTCCAGTGATGCTCAGATTGTGGCTGTTCGGGAGGGTTCTGTCGTCATAGAAATTGACGTCAATCCAGGTCAGACCATGGAATATCAATGGTTAGAATCAATCGTGAAGGAAGTGTTCACAGGAGATCTGGAATCGCTTATTCCTGAAGGGACTACACTTAAAATTGACGTGCAGTCCAACCTGGTTGTACCTGTGAAAGGCCTTGGGAAGCTCGGTGACTTTGGTAAGGTTGTTTGTTGTTAAGCGCCAAATTTAGCAATTTTCAAGAAGCTTGCAACAATATTGCGAATGATTAATAAACCAGCATACACGATTTCTTTCACACCCTGAATACAGAGGTTCAAACCCATTTCCAAATTTCAAACACACAAGCAAAAGAACATTTGTCTATTTGCTAGTTGTTTAACAACGTTGCTGCTGAGATATTCGAATATTTTCTATATGAGTGATTGCGTGAGTTTATTTTTATGCCGCATTCATCAGTATCCGAGCTATATGACGACTGTTTGTAAATAATCGAGTCTGGTCCAGACGATCCAGTGATCAACACCGTGAGCATCGATTTAGGCATTTTGGATAAGATGACATGTGCCAACCAAGTCAGCGGGCCTGACCACCTGATCCCATTAGTCTCTTCTTACAAGCATAGGTTGATGAAGATTATTTTATGCACCTGATATATGTCAAATTGTTTGTGTATATATTGTTGTAAACGACAAACCGAACTGTAAATTTGTAAATAGAGAAACATGAAAAAATGTATTTCCAGTTATCGCCAATTACGATGATCTCCACAAAAGCTGCGTGACCTCAAGGAAGGTATTTACCGAAAATATGGTTGTTTGATTTTCAAGACAAGATCTCCTAGTGTACCTTTAAGTATTAACTTTCTTAGCAAATGTTGAACACACACTTGATATAAATCTCCTAGTGTACCTTAAAGTATTAACTTTCTTAGCAAATGTTGAACACACACTTGATATAAATCTCCTAGTGTACCTTAAAGTATTAACTTTCTTAGAAATGTTGAACAGCCTTTCGATATATTATAACTATTTAAAGTAATAATTTATTTAATGACAACACACTTCTTAATCTTCTTGTAGCATGACCTTACTACCTTGAATTAGATTAATTAGTTTTGACATTTCATTTGTTAATCGTCACATTTTAGTATGAAGAAAAGGTGAAAGAGGTTGAATCCCTTCAAAAAGCTCGTAAGTATGACTGAGTGCAGAGGAATGAAGCACGCTTTCTTTAAAATCAAAGTGATTTTTATTGTTGCCATTCAAATCTCTAATTTTTAGGTGACACTGTTATTGAGTGCTGTAGGTTTTCTGGAACCATTTCACACGGCACTCATAGAGCTATGGTAATCGTAACTACCCATGCTCAACATAGACTTACGGCACTCGTAACTACGATCGTTTTGTGAAACGGGGCCCTGGTTATGTGACATCTATATTGTTCCTGTGATAAACAGAATTCCTTCTTCAATATATATTTTACCGTACACACAGTAATCGACGTAAAGATCACACTTATACGAATATAACGAACTAATTTTCATCACGACCATGTGGTGTGTTTTTCTCATAATGCTTATAACGAACTATGTCGAACTGACTTTGACTTCGGTATAGACGTAACAACCCCTTTTCTCTATTCACAACACTCTTCTTAAAGACGAGTTTCAGAAAACAATGATATAGTGAAATTTTAAACCTTTAATCATTAACGTTACCATGCACACATACGTCGGTTTCATGGCATTGCATTTATGATTGTGTTTAGTGCTGGAAGAGAAAACATTAAAGAAGAAACGTACACCGGGTTTGGACTCTCGTATGGAAACTGTGACCACAATGAAATCTGCCATATCAGCTGACATGTTGGAGGCTGTTCTTCAGACAGTTATCAGCCAGGGGGTCAAGTCAGAGTCAGGTAATACTATAATTACTAGAGAAAAAGATCAGTGGCGTAGCCCAGTGGTTAAAGCGTTCGCTCGTCACGCCAAGCACCCGGGTTCGATTCCACACATGGGTACAGTGTGTGAAGTCCATTTCTCGTGTCCCCTGCCGTGATATGGTTTGAATATTGCTAAAGCGGCGTAAATGTCAAAGACAAAATACACTAACTTTGTATATAACATGTCTCTCACTGTTTGATTTTGATTAAGAATAGTTTTAATTCCTTTCAATCGGAACAGCTACAAACATGTAAGTCTGTTTAAACACACTATAAAACAACAATATGATCATCTAGCGCGTGAACTCTGATTCCTGAAAGTCCGGTGCCTGAAAATCATACTTTGACAACTTATTTTGAAATGACAATCCTTTAAACAAATCAGCTCTCATGTATAATTATGCGGGTTTTACCTAACACATAAATCATATTCCTTTTTTCAAGAAGTGAAATACTTGATTATATTGTGCGAAATAACCACTGGCCCACCAGGCCGCGTCTAGTAAATATTCAGGCAGGCCAGTAAATCTCCACACTCACTGGCCCGACTGGCTAGCGATTTTCGTGGAGTCATTTTGAAAATATATCACTCCCCTCTGACATTCCCGATGATGGCCTTATAAATGAGTTCATTATATTAGCAGCTAAATGATGAAACCCGCGTCTACATCCAAATTTCAGGAGAGAGTATTATTTTCAGGCATAGCGAGCTCGACTGGCTTGCAAACCTTCTCCAAGCAGAGAATTAAACAATTTTCATTCAGACAAGTGTACATCTTCTTAAAGATGTACGTGTTTTCAAATACGACAATAAAACCTTAAATTCTGTGAACAATGAAACCCCTTTCGTTTTGACTGGAAAGGTCCTGATTAACAAATTTCTAGAATAAGGTATCTTTGGATCGTGTCCATTGATCCTTGAATGAATGGTCTCTTTACAGGCCTCCGTCGCATGACAGGAGACTGCTGCTCAAAGTCAGAGCCATGCAATAATTCTCTCATTTTAGTCACATTTTGTGAATAGTGGTTGCTACTATTTTCGTGAACACCTAGTGTCATCACTGGTGTTTAGTGATCCATCCAGTTTTCACAGCTTGTTTTCTCTTCACACCAAACGGACTGTGTTTCTATGGATAGGCAAGACTGGGTATTATTTTGCACAGATCTATTTTAAAGAGACCTAGATACTGTGGTGTTAGTTTTCTGCAAGTGATTGCGTGGAACTGACATAGATTAAAACTGTGAATACAAGATGCCTTTTCGAAAGTGGCCAAATGTAAGATGTTATACATTTCTCTATTGAATAGAGATCCCATAATACTGGGTATTCTTTTGCACTGTTCTGTTCTAAGGGGACCTTGACACTGTCGACATTGGCGTTAGTTGTGTGGAACTGATTGGACGTCTGTCAGGGCAGGAACTGTGGGACTATGTCATCATGCACCCCTGGTATTTTGATGCCGACGGGCCCTTCTACAACCAAATGAAACGAGATGTTGGCTTGGAACATGGCAAACATTGCATACTGCCATCGTTTCCAGATAAGGTTATGATCTCTTGAACGTATTTGCATATTTATGATAAAACTTAATAATAATCATATAAAATTCCAATACCGTGTTTCAAAATTCAAATTTCGAAATTTCAAATGTTCCTTATCATCGTTTATGACTAAAGTTGTAAATACAAGATGCCTTTTCGAAAACGATCAAATGTAAGTTGTTACACAGCTGAATAAAGATTCCAGTTGTCCTTTGGATTCCGTTTGGGATTCGAACTCCATACGATGTTATTCTACAGACAGTAATTACTTATCTTGGAATACATTATATCAAACTATAACTATTAATTTCGTCTTTAAATTTGAACAAAGTTTAATTAAGTATTTTCAAATTTAATGGAGAACATATGTTGAATTTTAGTCTCAAAGCGAAAACATATGCAAGTGATTGTACATGGTATTTGGTTTCGCGTATATTGGATTTCATTTGTGTCAAACATAGAATAGTAGCAACTGCCTTTCAATTTCAGAGATTTGTCTACAATGGTAAATCTGATTGTCTGGAACTGTGCATCGATCCGCATGGCCATTTGCCAATTGGTCCTGGCATCGCAGACACACTTCAGATGGAGAAGGTCACAACCGGCGTGGATAAGCTCGACACAGGCCAACCGGAAGTCAAATGTGTGGACGTGAGGCCGAAGGTGTACAGAAAGAAACAAAATGTCCATGGAACTTGTGAAAAATCATTTTCAAAGATAAGACAAGGAACTGGTGCTTCCCTGACAGTACATGGGTCATTGGGAACATTTGACATTGACTAGTACTTTCATACTGACACAGACGTTGTTGGTTTAGTGTTGTGTCATTGTTATTGTTGTTGCTGTTCTTTTTTTTCTACTTATTATTATTCAGTCATGGACTGTTTTCATGTTTGTCAGCAAACCAGTCTCTTTTTGAAAGACATTTATCATGCCACTGTATAGATATTAATAATGTCATAATAAAAATTCATAAACAAATGCTTTGTCATCATATCTATCGCACGGTGTCAGTCACTACGTTGTAAACAATTGAGTCTGGACCAGTCAAAAAACTCACAACATACTCAGATTTCACAATCAACTATATTTTAGGGGAGTTTCTTTAATTGATGATGAAAGGTTTTGTTGTATATTTCAAATAAACTATTTCATGTGCTTTCTTATTTTGATTTCACCCTTCTGAAATATCTTGCTTAGTTCTCTTTTCACATTTCGGCCGAGGGAATTATCTTGAGGGCTACTAACTTTCAGGAATAGTTGGACAGACAGGCTGGCAAAATCTGGAATCTCTTTCACACACTGTATGGAAGGATCGTGCCACCACAAAGCACTTGACAGGTGAGTGTGTGTGTGTGTGTGTGTGTGTGTGTGTGTGTGTGTGTGTGTGTGTGTGTGTGTGTGTGTGTGTGTGTGTGTGTGTGTGTGTGTGTGTGTGTGTGTGTGTGTGTGTGTGTGTGTGTGTGTGTGTGTGTGTGTGTGTGTGTGTGTGTGTGTGTGTGTGTGTGTGTGTGTGTGTGTGTGTGTTTCTATGGATAGGCAAGACTGGGTACTATTTTGCACAGATCTATTTTAAAGAGACCTAGATACTGTGGTGTTAGTTTTGTGCAAGTGATTGCGTGGAACTGACATAGATTAAAACTGTGAATACAAGATGCCTTTTCGAAAGTGGCCAAATGTAAGATGTTATACATTTCTCTATTGAATAGAGATCCCATAATACTGGGTATTCTTTTGCACTGTTCTGTTCTAAGGGGACCTTGACACTGTCGACATTGGCGTTAGTTGTGTGGAACTGATTGGACGTCTGTCAGGGCAGGAACTGTGGGACTATGTCATCATGCACCCCTGGTATTTTGATGCCGACGGGCCCTTCTACAACCAAATGAAACGAGATGTTGGCTTGGAACATGGCAAACATTGCATACTGCCATCGTTTCCAGATAAGGTTATGATCTCTTGAACGTATTTGCATATTTATGATAAAACTTAATAATAATCATATAAAATTCCAATACCGTGTTTCAAAATTCAAATTTCGAAATTTCAAATGTTCCTTATCATCGTTTATGACTAAAGTTGTAAATACAAGATGCCTTTTCGAAAACGATCAAATGTAAGTTGTTACACAGCTGAATAAAGATTCCAGTTGTCCTTTGGATTCCGTTTGGGATTCGAACTCCATACGATGTTATTCTACAGACAGTAATTACTTATCTTGGAATACATTATATCAAACTATAACTATTAATTTCGTCTTTAAATTTGAACAAAGTTTAATTAAGTATTTTCAAATTTAATGGAGAACATATGTTGAATTTTAGTCTCAAAGCGAAAACATATGCAAGTGATTGTACATGGTATTTGGTTTCGCGTATATTGGATTTCATTTGTGTCAAACATAGAATAGTAGCAACTGCCTTTCAATTTCAGAGATTTGTCTACAATGGTAAATCTGATTGTCTGGAACTGTGCATCGATCCGCATGGCCATTTGCCAATTAGTCCTGGCATCGCAGACACACTTCAGATGGAGAAGGTCACAACCGGCGTGGATAAGCTCGACACAGGCCAACCGGAAGTCAAATGTGTGGACGTGAGGCCGAAGGTGTACAGAAAGAAACAAAATGTCCATGGAACTTGTGAAAAATCATTTTCAAAGATAAGACAAGGAACTGGTGCTTCCCTGACAGTACATGGGTCATTGGGAACATTTGACATTGACTAGTACTTTCATACTGACACAGACGTTGTTGGTTTAGTGTTGTGTCATTGTTATTGTTGTTGCTGTTCTTTTTTTTCTTCTTATTATTATTCAGTCATGGACTGTTTTCATGTTTGTCAGCAAACCAGTCTCTTTTTGAAAGACATTTGTCATGCCACTGTATAGATATTAATAATGTCATAATAAAAATTCATAAACAAATGCTTTGTCATCATATCTATCACACGGTGTCAGTCACTATGTTGTAAACAATTGAGTCTGGACCAGTCAAAAAACTCACAACATACTCAGATTTTACAATCAACTATATTTTAGGGGAGTTTCTTTAATTGATGATGAAAGGTTTTGTTGTATATTTCAAATAAACTATTTCATGTGCTTTCTTATTTTGATTTCACCCTTCTGAAATATCTTGCTTAGTTCTCTTTTCACATTTCGGCCGAGGGAATTATCTTGAGGGCTACTAACTTTCAGGAATAGTTGGACAGACAGGCTGGCAAAATCTGGAATCTCTTTCACACACTGTATGGAAGGATCGTGCCACCACAAAGCACTTGACAGGTGAGTGTGTGTGTGTGTGTGTGTGTGTGTGTGTGTGTGTGTGTGTGTGTGTGTGTGTGAAAGACATTACCAAGATGAAGCGATCAGCTACCATGACAAATTTGTGACAAAGCGTCGAGTAATTTGAAGACGATTACAGATAAGCGGACGTAACATGTCAAAGGAAACAAAAATATCTCAAATTAGATGTAATAGCACCTGCTGTATACACCTCGGACATATTCCATCATATTCATTAGTATTCTTACTGTATGCTGGGGCAAGTCGGGTAGTCTAGTGGTTATAGCGTTCGCTGGTCACGGTGAAGACCCATGTTCGATTCCCCACCTGGATACATTGTGCGGGGCCCTTGTGTAGTGTGTCCTGCCGTGATATTGCTGGAATATTGCTGAGAGCAGCACAAAACCATAATCACTCACTACCATATTGTTGAAACCTGCACAGTCTATGGATTGTATTATATTTGATGCACACTCGGATGTAAGGAAGAAGTTATTCCGACACTTAAAATGACATTACTGGTCAGGAATGTGTGACAGTAATTCACCCACAGGTTTGAAGTCGAACCTGTTTCCCCTTTTCAATTATGCATATAGTAGCAGTATAAGAGTATAAGAGTAACAAAACATTTGAGAAGACGAATGACGAAATGGTAGATTGAAACTTTCCTTTTTGTCCATCCATATTCCATCAGCCCCAGCAATATTCCATCCATATTCCATCAGCCCCAGGAATATTCCAGCAATAATCCATCAGACCCAGCAATATTCCAGCAATATTCCATCAGACCCAGCAATATTCCAGCAATATTACATCAGACCCAGCAATATCCCAGCAATATTCCATCAGACCAAGCAATATTCCATCAGACCCAACAATATTCCAGCAATATTCCATCAGTACCAGCACTATTCCAGCACTATTCCATCTGCCCCTGCTATATTCCAGCAGCTCCAGCAATATTCAGCAGCCCCAGCACTATTCCATCACCTCTAGCAATATTGCATCAGCTCCAGTAATACTCCATCAGCTCAAGCAAGCATATTTTCCAAATGTGACCCATCGAAACTAATTTCTAATGCATTTTTTTTATTTTCACGTGCTGTAATATTATTTTCCAGATCACGATTGTGGATATTCTATTTCTCTTACATGTCGCGCAAAAATCACTGATGTAAAATTGTCTTGTCTTGTCTTACCTTGGCTTTTACCTATTACGGTAAACGACTAGGAAACCCACGGTGTTTATTCACCCGTAATCTTTACCTTTCACACCTTATCCAATCGACGGCGGTGAATAGACATCACGTGACACGACGGTACTCAGGTGGAGGCTCTGTTGTTCTGCAAGGTGTGTCTATACTTCTCTGGTAAGTGTTGAAATGATTGCATTAGCATATCATGTCATAGTAAGTTATAATACACAAGTGTCTGGCATACAGCAGAGGGCTTTTCATTCAGGATTACATCAGGATTTGTTGTTGACATATGTGGCATTGATAACCTCTGTAGTTCATAGTTTATGTGTCACATATATCTCACACTGATGCCAGTATCGGTCTCTATCATGCAGTAAATGTTTATTTTCATGTTTGGCGATCATAGCTCAGCATAAACGTAACATTTATGTTTGGTAGTTATAGTTTTAAGCTGAAATTGCTTAAAACGGGGAGGTGTTTGAAACAGAAAGTAGAAATGTACAAGGACGACGGTTGTGACCTATTCGTAATCTGAGTAATCTGACCTATGAGGTAAGGTTAATCTCACATCGGCAATATCACAGCTATGTTGTGACGAGTAAAAGTTGTACAATAAACATAAAAACAGTAAATGGACAGTAAGTACTAGAAAATCACAGATATGAATACAAAACTAGCATATAAAACTAAAACATCGCATTTCAGGATGACAATACAATTTAAAACACGCGTTATAGATCGCCAACAATTGAAGGAAGATCACTACACCAGGGACCACAGGATTTTACATTCCGTTTGCTACCCATATGGACCCAACCATGATTTACACCATCCCTTCAGCTGTCAGCACTTTTTCACAATCTTACCCTATAATGAATACTTCCCTAAAATTGAAATGGCATGAATACTGCCGTAAAATTGAAATAGCATGAATACTGCCGTAAAATTGAAATAGCATGATATAACGAGTGTGTATTTGTTTCTATATTTTGTTATTAAGGAAGTAATAATTAGTATTGGGTCACAGTATTTAGTGTTTTGAACATTTAATTATGATGGGTCACATTTTGTTTTAATAGCTGGTCAACACTTTTAGCATTCTGGTTTTCCGGAATTTATCTGCTCCTAATTTGCTATGTGTCTACTTCCGGGAGACTTATTCGAGTGCATTCTACAGTACTGATGATAGTCGTGTGTGCCCGAACTTTCGGGAATGACTGTAGAAATATATAAAAAGGCTGGTTGCCGTGTTGAGGGCGACACTCACACTGACATTCATTTATATTTGCTGGAGTTACTGCCAACACTTGAAATCCCGTCAACGCCTGAATCTACATTATCTGCTGTCGCACCGATTGCTGTGTTGACATTCTGGCGTAGTTGATTCTCTATCCTCTATCACACCAAGACTTTGGTGAGTTTGCTATATTGTATTTTGTGACCCATTGACTTAGATTTTGTCCCTCTTGACTTGTACCTGAAATCTGCATTGTTATATTGACTTGTGACTTTGTGTACCTTATTCTCATTGCATAATAACAGAATTTTGAACGTTTATGACTTGTCTTTGTTCTGTTTTGCTGGTTCACACAGGGATTTCTTACATTGCTGTCACGATAAACAATTAACCGTAACAAAATTGGGGGCTCGTCCGGGATAGAATTCATTTGACATTTGAGACCTTTTGTGAAATATATTCCAAATTTCTGCAATTTTGCAACGGATTAATTGTTGAACCAGCAAAATGGTGTTTGAACTTGAGAAGTTTGTATTGTCCCCTGAGTCTGAGACAATTAGTTGAGGAAGTCAGATTTATTGCAAATTTCTTCACATGTCAAACTTGATGCCAAACCTGCTATGAGGAAATTTCAGATTTTGAAAACAAATTGTGTTGAATCATTATATTGATGAGGGAATTTTTGAAGATGATATTTTGGAAATGGTGCAAGAGGAAGGTTCAGACCAGTTGGAAATGAAAAAAAAATTAGAAATAGAACTAAAAGGGATGGAAATGGAAAAAGAAAAAGAGAGAGAAAAAGGAGAAAGGGAATTGAAAAAGTTTGAGATGGAGAAAGAAATAGCAAGAGAAATAGAACTGAAAAAAAATTGGCAATTGACAGAGAAATTAAGCTGAAAAAACTTCATCAGTCATCAGTCCTTAGATTCTTCCTCATTTGATATTGCAAGGCATGCTAGGCTTGTACCTCCTTTTAATGAGAAAGAAGTAGACAAATATTTTCTACATTTTGAGAAAGTTGCTGAAAATCTCAAGTGGCCTAGAGAGTCATGGACTATGTTATTGCAAACTGTTTTGAAGGGTAAAGCTCAGGATGCTTATTCAGCTTTGTCAGTACAGCAAAGCTCAGATTATGATCTTGTCAAGAGTACACTTTAGAAAGCTTATGAGTTAGTGCCTGAGGCTTATCGTCAAAAATTCAAACATGCTCACAAAAGGGACAATGAGACTTTTGTAGAGTTTGCTGGAGAAAAGGAAACATTGTTTGATAGGTGGTGGGGGTCTAAGGAGGTCACAGATTTTCATAGTTTGAGAGAGTTAGTGTTGATGGAAGATTTCAAGCAGAGTGTTCTTGCTGACCTTAAGACTTATTTGGATGAGTAGTATAGGGAATGGGGGTTCTGGATCACTTTAAAAAAAAGTCTCTACAACGCCTTATTTACTAACTAAGGCTTTGGTGGGGCCCTTAGCTCTTGCTACTATTACCCCTACTATAAAAATTGGTGGTAATACTGTGCCACCGGGATTATCTAATACTGCCTGTTTTACCTCGATGAACCGCCTGGGCTTTTTGTATCCCCTGTTCTATGTACTTTTTTTTCTCATCCTCGCTGATAGCAGACTTACGAGACTTGGATCGAATATCTTGTTTCATTCCGTTATATTTTGTGAGTTCAGAGAGGATTGAACGAAACTCCTCTTCTGAGATCTTGCTGTCAGAGAGTGCCGTGGAAATACGCTCACTCACTGTGTTCAGCTTTGCTTCAGCCAGAACCCTGATCTCGTCATGTTTCAATGCCTTACGATGCAGTCTGCGTGATACCAACTTAAGCGCCAACCCTAACCCCCCTGCTATCCCAGCCGTTATTTCAATACCTAGCACTATAGGTGCAGCCACGATGGTAGCTAACACCCCAACACCTGCCGCCCCTAGTCCTATGCTGGTTGCCATAAGGGTAGTGTCAGCCCCGTCCACGATATTGAAAGCTCTATGGTACTTTTTATATAGTGCTTTCCGCGTGTCACGGTCTTGTTCTAGTTGGCGTTTCACATCACATAACTGCCTCAAGCGGAACCCATCTACGGTTTCCAGCGTCTTTGCTACTTCCTCTACGACTGGGTACAGGCCCATCCTATAATATATATTTTGAAAGATATTTTAATTGGGTTTCAGTTAATAGTCTATCAATGAAGTCTACAAGTTCTAGACTACTAGTCAGGGTAATAGGTGAGAGGCTAATAGACTTTCCTGTTGTAATAAAAACCCCACTGAGGCTTATTAAGCGGTTTATAGGACCCGTGGTATCCTGTTGTATAACAATACGACAATATTGGTCTAGGTGTTCTTCATACCAGTGTATTGACACCCCAGGTAAAAATTGGTGTACTCTTGAGGTGTTTTCATTGTCTAAATAAAAGAAGACTTCTATGATGAGTGTGAAAGGGGAGAATATTCTACCAACAAGATCTTTGCCATAAGGATTATTGCTAAATGTTAATTTATTTTTTGCTCCAGACTTTAACCTATTTTTTTCGGTATCAGTAGTTTTCGTGGGTACTAATTCATCCGGAATGAAATCCCCGAACCAGATACCGTTGTTCCTAATCTTAGTGATATACCACGTATCTGCGTCTATTGTGATATAAGGTGAGGCGAGTGTTAAGTTGATCAGCCATTTGGGCTCTTTTAAATCTGATAACGACACCCGTCTGTACACGTTGTCTTTGAAGTGCAGGATATATAAGGTGTCTTCCTCACCAGGCTGATCGAATCCCTCCGTATCTCCTAGGTCGTTAAGCGTAGTGTTGGGACGATGACTGGTCATTATTATACTATTACGATATAATTTCCAACTGGTTTTCTGATAATAATTCAGGGGTGAACTTCATACCCATGAAGTGTATGTTGTCAGGCAGGAAGATCTTGGTTAGTGATATCTTGTTTTCCACGATCACGTTGACCCCCTGCAGACTGGTGTTGGAGCCGACACCCACCCGCACGTAAACGTTGCAAACTTGATACTGGTGTCGTTTCCCCCACCCGAGTTTGATCCCCTTCACGATCTCGACATCATTCCCCGATGGTTCCCCTAGGTAGACTTTGATGATCAGTGTTGAGTTTGCCGGTAGACTCTCTAGTATACTGACCACGCCTTCGAATTCAGACACCAACTGCAATGTCACATTTTGTATGGTCGGTTTACTCGATAGCATGTGGGCTGCCATAGTGTCGAGTGGGCTGACGACTACGCTACGTCTCTGAGTTGGGACGTAAGCCACGAGCAGGGTTCCATTGTTCACGACTTTGTTTAGGTGGTTGTCTTTGTTATCCGTGAATACGTAGTGGGAGCCGAGCCTAATATTGAGAAACCAGTCGTCGTTATCGGGTAACAACACCCACTTGTCATCTTCGGTGAAGACGAGCATATATGGCTTGTTTCGGGCGACGGTAGTGCTCTCAACATCGTCTAAGTCGAACAGTTTACACCCGAACGATGGGTATATTATCCAGTTATTACCGGTGTTGACAAGGGCGTACTTAGTGTTGACTGTTGCTCTTGTGGTATCTACTATATCACTTAGGGTTCCACCGGAGGTGACTTCAACGCGTTTGTAAATGTTGTTTTTCAGTTGCAAGGCGTACGATTTACCATCTACTCCGGGAGCGTCGAAACCGCGCGTGTCTCCGAGGTCGGAGATCCCGATATTGACGCATTTTTTCACTCCGGGCCCTTGTGCGCTGGTCATTTTACGTGAAGCGTTAAGCTGAGGTATCCTATATTTACAGGATTATGATTTATATCTAACACCGATATTATCAGCTCAGGTATGTTGCCCTGGGTTAATCTCTTATACTGCCGTGGTGAAAACGACTCGGTTCTACCATCGTTGTATTTCTCAGTTTTCACCGGCACTGCTCTCAGTATAGTGGAAGGGTGACCTCCTTGAATGTTGTACGTTGTGCTCACCTGACCGAGATGAATGTACAGCTCTCGGTACGGTACTAGATCGGGTAACTTCGTGCCTGTGACGGTTGTTGTTGGTTTTATTTCGTCAGGAGATATACCGAGTATCCTCGCTAATGGTCGGCCGAGCCTCAAGGGGTTTCTTCCGTTGTTGATTAACACCACTGTACCGTTTGAGTCGTTCATGTTGAGTTCGGCTCCCAGGGGTTTGAAGACCTCGTCGTTTAGAGAGCACACGCTGTAGTAGCCGTCAGTTATCTGACTGCGAGTTCCACTGACGAACAGCTTATTGTTGCTGGCGTTGATGTTAGTCCATTGCGGTAGGTAGGTGATATCGCAGAGTGCGACTTCGATTTGGCCTGACGTGTTATCGATCGCGTGCGTCAGCTGAACGGCCTCACCGCTCGTTATTCCTGGAAGTGTTATGTACATATTATAATATATAAATTATATATTATAATATGGACTTAGCACACTTGAAAATCGTGGTGGTAGATAGTACGGGATTTAAAACAACCTTTATTAATATCTTTGAAAACTATATCGTGACCGTTAATAACGCGCAGGCGGTGGTAAACTGGAATCAAAACCCAATGCAGTTTTGGCAGAACCAACTCAACTTTGCTGTGTGGTGTCCGACGACAGGGTCGGGTGTGACACTAGACTACGGTATAGACGAACTGAGTAAGGCAGTCATTTTGTTTCATATTTATTATCAAACGAGACGAATATTGAAGGAAATAAGTGCTCCTCTTCCCCAAGATAAAGCGTGGAGTATGACGAATAACCCCTATGATAAACGCGCTTATGAACGTGTTTGTGGGGAGTTTGAGATTCCAACGAATAAAGACTTTCGCCTTCCTGGTGTGAACCATGGTCTCGGTATAGTTTACGTGTACTTCTACAGGTCCGGAACATATATAGCCGGTTCTGCAGATGGTACATACAACCCACACCGTCATACATTTACAGGCCCCACAACGAATGAACAGATCCATGTCAGCTACATAAAGCAAACCAATCCTGATGCAGCCACAGCCTGGACTAAAATGATCTCAAAAACATCGAAAGAATTCACTCGTGCTGGTACAATACGCTTGAATGACTCGATTCGAACGTACGTGTGGGCGCTGTTGGGTGCGCAGTCGATGACGCGTTCCAACATCCTCGGTAAGGGAACTGCTTACGACGCTCAGAAACAGTTCGTTGCCAACGTTGAGGATGCTATCAATTCTCCAGTTGATCTCCCGCGGGCCATCGCCCGTTACCAAAACGTGTTAGAATACGCCAGATCGAAAGTCAATTACGTGTTCGGCGTGGGGCTGTACATGGCTCCGAGTGATATGGAACTGAGAGTAAAAAAAGTGGTGGGTTATAACAACAAAATAGTCATAGCCACGGCGGATCAAAAGTTGGGTATCAACCCCGATATTAACACCCCCTATATCCCACACATCCCACCACGTGAAACGGGTATAGTGGCGCCGCCCCCTGAGTCTAAAGTTCAACCAACACCACAGGAGGTGGCCCCCCCATATTCAGGCCTCCAATCAGCAGCACATCGATAGTAAAACGGCCCTGGTGGTTGGGGGGGTAGCTTTGGGGCTTATTTGGTTAAAAATTTCTTAGCCGCTACGTACACCAGACCCGCCACGGCGACGATGGCTGCCCACAGGTTTTGACTGAGCCACGTGGCAGTTTTAGCCAGAGCGCCCAACAACCACGAGACGATGCTACCCAGGATGCCGGGAAGGGCTTCGGCGGCTTTACCAGCCAGTTTAGCTAGGCCTTCCCCGAGTTTTTTTATCCAGTCTTTAACACCCCCACCGCCGCCGGCAGGTGTGGGGGGAACTCCCACAGTACCCCCTGTCAGTGACACCACCAGGGTTGATATGATGAAACCCAATGCAGTCAGAATGCTGGCGATGGTGATCCCTTGCTCCCGGAACAATATCCGAATCCTGTCTGCTAACGTGGTGTCTCGGTGGAGGACTTGATTGATGGTTTCCCGTATACGGCTGACCTGGGATCGAAGCTTTTCTTTGAAGGAGGATGCTGTCTCCAGCCAGACCTTCTTTTCCTCTTCCAAATTACGTATTCGTTCCTCGATGGTGGCTTTCATAGACTCGTCCTCAGTTTCACCGAGTTTGCCCTTTTCATAGTCGATGTGGCCGTCTATCTCACTCACTTTGGCCGTGCTTTTCCAGAGCTGTCCATGAAGGGTTTGCATCAACCGGTCCAACCCCCGCAGTTCCCGAACGGTAAATTCGAGCCCCGGGAAGGGCTCGTTCTCGTAGTCGACCAACAAGTTATTAATATCATAAGTCATGTTTTGATCTGATGTGGCGTCCCTGATGTCTTGCAGACCTTGACGGACCTTCGGAGGAAGCTTAGGTCGCGCGCCACCGTACTCTATGAAACCTAGTTCATCGTGGATCAAGTCACTCCCATGTCGACTGCCCAGTGTTGATAAAGCAAGCGGTTCTCTCGTGCGTTTCTTCACGAGATCGATCTCCGGGTGAGCCTTCAAACGCAGCGTGCCATTGCTATCGAAGGTAAACTTGGAATAGTCCCTTCCCAACGGCTTGAGTTTGGATTAATTTTCAATTGCGTTGTAATAATCGTCGACGGCGCCCTTCATGAGTGTGCCACCTAGCGAGAATGAGGTCTCCTGGTCATCATCGAATGCCTGGGCACTATCGCCCCGTATATCATCCATAGGTATGTCTTCAGCCATTATTTAGTACTAAAAATATATTTCATTTATATATAACAATGTACGGCAGAAAATTAGATCCTTTCAGAAGATTGAGAGAGCCATTAGGAGCCAGAGCCGTGCGCCAGTCGGTGACCATCACCAACAATCCCAGCAAGATAGACCAGACGCAAACTCTGCTGGTTAGATTTCCAAACCTTGGTGAGAATGACCTCATTGTACCAGGCACTGTTCGACTGGCGTTCAATATCACGTTGACCTCCGACAATGACAAACGCGAGCTAGTGCGGAACGTGGGTCGAGCTATCATCAAGAAAACGACCGTCAAGATCAGCGGTAACGAGGTGCTGAGCATCGACGACAGCGACGTGTTTCACTGCTACGGGGATCTCTGGAAAAGCGAAGGAGAACGAGTCAATGATGTGTACCAGGGCATCAGCAAATCAACCCGGTCACGCATAGGGTATGCCTTCACGCCAGACCAGCTAGACAAGCTATCGGACGGTGAAAAGGCCATCGCTCGAGCATACGGGAATCGATTCTGCGTGCCGCTCGACTTCGAGTTGTCACGGGACACGCGCCGTTTTACCAGGCCGCGCTGGGTGATAGGCTCGAATACGAGCTCACGTTTAACGACTATAGCAAAGTAGTGCGTACGCCGAACAGTGATGAGGCCAGTTATGCCATAGACAACATCTCTCTGGAGTTCGACATGGTCACTAGCCCGGAGCTGGCCAGGCAGGTTCGAAGCCAGTACTCTGGGAAGATGGCTATCCTGTACGATCGCGTACTGAGGCATAGATCAGTCGTGCGAAATAAGAGCGACACTGTGTGGAATATCAACCTGAACGTGCCGGCGCGATCGATGAAAGGTATCCTGGTCGTCCCCGTGGAGGATTACGAGCCATTCCGGAGGGACAGCGAGAAGTTTTTCAACCCCGAGATTGAAAAGGTGGAAGTGACCATCGAGGGCGTGCCCAACCAGCTGTTCAGTCATGGTATGAGACCACACCAGCAGTGGGATGAGATAAAAAAGCTACCAGTGGGGGATTACATAACAAAGGACCTGGACCTCGGCTCCATGCAGATCGGTGAATACCTGACCACCAAGTACGCCCTATGGTTGGACATGCGATCCACGGATGATGATAAACTGCACGGTAGCGGGCGTCGTATAGATAACGGCAGCGAAGGGATAACCATCCAGATTACTAAGAAGGCTCAACCCGCTGGTAAGTTGAAATTATATCTGTACGTTATTATGGACGCGCAACTTAATATAGACAATGGGAGATTCGTGCAAGCCATCTACTGACCTCCACCTCCCCACTGACCCACACTGCGCCATAGTGTGCGGGCAGACTGGATGTGGGAAGACCGTTTTCGTCTTGGATATGTTGGAGGGTTACTACAAGGATGTGTTCGATAACATCGTTATCATGTGCCCTACTCTGAGCATGAATAAAACGTACGCGCGACCTTGGGTGATGACGGACCCGGACGTACACAAAATCGACCCTGGAACACGCCTGCAGGACTGGTTGAAAGCTCTTCACGAGAAATTTAAAGGGGAACCGACGCTGTTCATACTGGACGACTGCAGCGCTAATCGCGAGATAACAAAAAAGAGAGACATGCTATCGTACCTGGCCTTCTCCGGCCGGCATGCAAATCACAGCGTCTGGGTGCTAACGCAGAAGTTCAACTCGGTGTTGAAAGACCTCAGGGAGCAGACGAGATGGGTGGCCTTATTTCACTGCAAGGACAGGGATTCGTTCGAGGAGTGTTTGAGAGAGAACGATGTGATGAGCAAATTAGAACGGGAACGGGTGAAGAAACAGCTCGCTGAAACTAAACACACTAAGCTCGTGCTCAAGACCGACCAACCAGTAGCATATAGGGTGTGCTAAAGCTAAGCAAAGCTAAGCAAAGCTAAGCTAAAGCTAAGCAAATGCTAAGTATAGCTATGATATTTGAAGTGTTTGTCGTGTGCAACTTAACCTTCATTTCTCTGTGTTTTGTCTGCATCGGGTATTATATAGTTAAAACTAAATCTTACTTGTTATATTATAAGATGGAGTGTGAGGAATTGCTCGAACAATTGTTGGTACCTGGGGTAGTGGATGATGACAAGCGAGAGAAACTGGTGGCGTTGGCTGTTGGCGGCAAAGCCAAACATTACTTTGGAGACTACACTCCGGATAAAATTCACAAAATGTCAGCCGAAGAAATCGATAAGCTGTACGCTAGATACGAGTCCCGGCTCGGAGCAGAAATGACAAAGACAATAGGATCGGCTATGACCCAGATATACACTGGTATTGTGTCATACTTCCTTCCCATTCCACCAAAGCGCCGACTTTACCTGTGGGAAGACCTCGAGAAAGACCCTTTTATCGAACACGCCGTGAGCTCTATCAGCTGCGAGCTGTACCACAAATATGGCATGTTGTTGGCTCCAGTGACGGCGGCGATTATCACGGCAAAGCATTGTCAATTTGAGAGAAAAAATAATAATAATAGTATAGATGGATGCTGCTCCCGAGGTGACGGTGGGGGTACCCCCCACAGTGAGGGAAACCCCTCCCGAGGTGACGGTGGAGACCAGGGAAACAGTAACCAGGCAGAAGAATCCTAAGAGAGTAGCTGCCGGTAAAAAACGGTGGTGTAACCAACATAAAATTATCAACCCCCGACTGTTGTTGGCTGTAGGTGCTGCCGTGGTTATAACATGGTTATACGTGGGAGTACCCCCCAACAGTGAGGTGGTACCCCCCAACAGTGAGGTAACCCCCACTGTCGACCCGCATATCATGTTATAATTTTAATATTTTTATATCATATACATAATGTCTGAGGGGAAAACGTTCGTCAACGACGCATACCACGCCACAGTGGTCGCCAGTCTAGCCGTAGGGTACGCTCGGTTGACTAAAATGGTGCTTAAACAACCAACTATCAAGCTAGATTTCAACCTGCAGGATATGGGTATGCTCATAATGAACCTTGGTATGGCGATGGCTACAAAAGACATCCTAGTAAAACAAGGGATAATACCTGAAAATATAATGAAATAAATATAGGATGGCCACGATAGCTATGATGGTCGGTGGGGCGTTAGTGAATGCCCTGGCATTTTCCGGGAGTAATTTCCTCTTCTCGAAACTACGAGATGACCACGCGGCTGAAATACAGGAAGAAAGGAAGCGGCACGATCTCGCTACTGAGAAATTACAAAAGGCACAGGCCGAGTACGCTAAAAAACGCCTCCAGAGGATCGATTTTATTAACGAACAACTCCAGCGTGAAAACCATGCCGTTCAAACATTCAACGATGTCGATGAAGCAATGAAAGAATACTACCTACTAACTGGTAAACGATTGGAACCGCTCAATAAACCCACACTCGCTCAGTACTACACACCATCCAAGGGACAAATGAATCGTGAACTGGGCTTCATAGTGTTGGGTATAGCAGCTACTGCGTTGGTTGCAAAGCAATTAAATTAAAATACCCATATAAGTAAACATGAGACCCGCTCCATACCAATGTGAATACATACTTATGGGGAAGACCGAGGTCTGTGGTAGGAAATGCAGGACTAGGTTCTGTTGTTTCCATATGGGAAGTCCTAACTACACGTGTTCTGTGTGTGGTATCGGGGTTAAAGGGCACTACTGTCTATGTAAAGCTCACGGAGTGAACGTAGTCAGACATCAACTCATCTACGAGAATAAAAAGGGCTACATAAAAGAACGTAGGCGACTGCTCAAGATAGACTCCAATTAGAGATTATACACACCTACGTATAGCTATGTCTGTGGGAATTGAGATCGAATCTCTAGTTAAAAACATATTCAAAGATGAACTGGCCTTATGGGGAAGCTTCAGATTTAAGGTAATATTGGACGTGGTATGGATTAAAGAGGGTGTTAAGTATACTCGCCCCTTCGAATGGGAGCAGGATATCGCGACTCAATTCCAAATAGAACGTTTTTCAAGTATAAGGGAATACATACACAACTTCAAGGAATACTATGTCCAACAGTGCGAGTAGTGGATTGAAACAGCCACACTATATATTTTACCAGGTACGTGGGACGATTTGACAGAATTACTAGAATTGGACCCGACTACCCGAGTTTGGTCTCTTTCATAAACGTCTGCTTCAAGGAATACTGGATTGAAATATTTTTTTTTGTGTGGACCAATTAGACATTGGTTATGTTAGGTGTAAACACTATGACTACTGTACGCGAGCTTAAGCGGGTCGCAAAACAGAGAGGTGTGATCGGGTATTCTCGAATGCGGAAGTCAGCATTGTTGAGATTACTAGGTTTAGAAGCCCCTACGGTAAAACAATTAAAAGCTCAAGCAAAACAGCTTGGATACACGGGTTATTCAAAACTGGGGAGAGCCGGGTTAGTCAAATTGTTATCACATACCCCCGTAGCACGTCCCACTGTAAAACAACTGAAAGCCGAGGCACACGATTTGGGTTTAGGCGGGTATTCCCGTATGAGGAAACCACAGCTTTTAGAATTATTACGACAAAATAGAGCTATTGACCTACAGTTCGTGCGCACTGAGCGTGCTGTAGGCAACTATTTGAGAGGTTGGCACATGCACGTTGATAGAAACATAGACATTACAGATATCAAGCCTCTGATAGCTGATAAGGTCAACCAGGAACTAAATAACCTAGGAAGTATCAAGTTTCAGATCACAGTGAAAATGTCGCTCGATAAGCAGGTTGGGGACCTCACTGAGTATGTTCAGCCTTACTTCCGAGGTAAACAAGAGGTCGTCACACATACAGAGACCATTGACACATCAATCGATACCAGTTTTCAGCAGATACGAGAATACCTAGAACGCTACACACACTTGGGGTCCGGGTGGGCTGTAGATAAAATCGATAATGTCTATCTAGACATAGCTAACTACGTGCCATTCAGAGGCGGGTCATACCTAGCCTTGCCCCCCTACTATAGGAACAAACATGCCATAGTAAACGTTAAGAATAGAGGAAACGATTGCCTGAGGTTAGCTATCAGGTCAGCCTTATTTCCAGCTGGCACTAATTCAGATAGGCTTTCTAGCTATCCCCAAGACGATGGGCTCAACTGGGATGGTATAGATGAACCCACCCCCATATCCCAGATCACTAAAGTAGAAAAACAGAATAATCTGGCTATAAATATCTTTGGGCACGAAGGTAACACAACAATAGTACACAGGGTCAGCTGGGTGAAGGATCGCCAAGTTATCAATATATTCATGATCCAGCGAGGTGACAAGTATCACTACACATGGATAAAACACTTTAGCAGGCTGTTGTATGACCAATCGGCACACAGAGGAAAGACCCACTTCTGTGAACGATGCCTACATGGCTTCACATGAGCTGATTTATTAGAATCCCACCGGGAGGATTGTCAAGGTGTGGGGCAGACGGCCATACGAGTCCACATGCCTAAGGAAGGTGATAATATCCTAAAATTCAGTAACCACAAGAACCAAATGTCTGTGCCTTATATCATATACGCCGACTTCGAAGCCTTGGTGGCTGCCGCCGGCGAGGTTCCCAGTGGTAGCTTTACCCACAAAACACAAGAGCATAAAGCCTGTGGGTTTGGATACATTGTCGTCCGTTGTGACGGGGAAACGAAAGCTCCGGTAGTGTATAGGGGCAATGACGCGGCTGAAAGGTTTCTAAAGTGTTTGCAGGAGGAAGAAAAAATTATTAGGAATGCATTGTATAGAATCGCTCCCATGCGTATGACCCGAGTCGACAGGCTAGCTCACACTAGTAGCACTAACTGTCACGTGTGTGACTCACCACTTAACGGTGATTCGGTGAGAGATCACTGCCACATAACTGGTAAGTATAAAGGCGCCGCTCACAGCGCGTGCAACCTCAAGCTTAAAATCAACCCTAAGACAATAAACATCCCCGTTGTCTTTCACAACTTGAGAGGGTACGACTCACACTTGATCATGCAGGCCATCACGAAAATCGATGGTAATATAACGTGCATCCCCAACAACATGGAGAGATACATCTCCTTCAGCTTAAAAGGACTTAGGTTCATTGACTCGTTTCAGTTCCTCCTGTCGTCACTCGACAGTCTGGTCAAGGCCAACAATACCTTCCCTATCACCGATCGATACACAGACGCCGAGACTAGACCCCTGCTTATGAGGAAGGGTGTGTACCCCTATGAGTACATGAATAGTTGGGTCAAGTTCACCGAGACCAGACTACCCCCTATTGACTGCTTTTATAGCAAGCTGAATGAGGCGTCCGTCTCACGAGATGATTACTCGCACGCGACTAACGTATGGAATAAACTGGGTTGTAAGAACCTGGGTGATTATCACGACCTGTACTTGAGGACAGATGTACTGCTGTTAGCCGACGTGTTTGAGACGTTTAGGCGAACGTGTTTCAAGCAGTATAAACTCGACCCCGCATGGTATTACACCAGCCCAGGTCTGTCGTGGGACGCCTTGCTTAAAAAGACCGGAGTTAATTTGGAATTGCTCACATTGAGAAAGGCTTGCGAGGTGGGATTTCCATGGCATCCAAACGATACGCGAAAGCAAATAATCAATACGTGAAAGGTTACGATCCTAACAAGCCAACCAATCACATTCTCTACCTCGACGCAAACAACCTGTACGGCTGGGCCATGAGCCAGTATCTACCTACAGGGGGATTCGAATGGGTACCCCACGTTGATGTTATGGGGGTTGCACCAGATTCGAACAAAGGGTATATCCTCGAGGTTGACTTAGAGTATACCAAGGAATTACACACATCACACAACAGCTACCCCCTGGCCCCCGAACGTATGAGGGTTAACCCAGACTGGATGTCTGAGTACCAACATAACTTGTTAGGTGGGCGTGTGACAGACGTTGAAAAACTCGTTCCTAACTTAATGAATAAGACCAAGTACATCGTTCACTATCGCAACCTACAGCTGTACCTGTCGTTGGGTATGAGGCTGACCAAAATACACAGGGTGCTCATGTTCGACCAGAGCCCATGGATGGAGCCCTACATCAGAATGAACACAGACCTACGAAAAAAAGCCACCAGTGATTTTGAGAAAAATCTCTACAAGCTCATGAACAACTCGGTGTTTGGTAAGACTATGGAGAACCTGAGGAAACGCGTGACCGTGAAGCTGGTTCGGTCGAGTGAGGAAGACAAGCTCAGGAGATTGATAGTCAGTCCGGCATTCAACCGTAGTAAGATATTCACAGACAACCTGATTGCCCTACACATGAAGAAAAGCCACATAAAATTCAACCGGCCTGTTTACGTGGGGATGAGCATCCTCGATTTATCCAAACACCTGATGTACGACTTTTACTACAACGAGCTCAAGAAACAGTACGGCGACAGGTGTGAAGTGCTGTACACTGACACGGATTCCCTGCTGTTAGAAATTCGAACCGAGGACGTGTACGAGGACATGAAAAAACACCTCGATTTATACGACACCAGCGACTACCCTAAGACCCATACCATACACAGTACGGTAAATAAAAAGGTCCTAGGTAAGATGAAGGACGAGTGTGCTGGCATGCCCATAGCCGAGTACATAGGTTTGAGACCTAAGATGTACTCCATACTGAAAGCCGACAATAGTGAGATCCGGAAGGCTAAGGGGGTTAAGAAGTATGTGGTGAAACAACACATCAAACACGCCAGATTCAAGGAAGCCCTGTTCAAGACCCGTACCTTTAGGCATAAAATGAACACACTTAGAAGTGATGGACATAAGATATACGGACTGACTATAAACAAGACGTCCCTGTCGCCCATGGACCCGAAACGTTGGATAGCTATTGATGGGATAAACACATACGCGTATGGACATGAAAAAATTTGAGGCTATTTACTACAGCCCGCGTGGGTACTGGAAAGGAGCTAGCGCAGTAGATAAGCTAGCTAAACTAGCGCGAGTACCCCCGGAGGAAGCCAAAGCATGGCTTGAAAAACAAGCCCTGTGGCAGATCTATTTGCCGGCACCACGCTACGTGCCTAGAAGGAGGTTCGGTATTAACATACCTAATAGCGTTCACCAGGCAGACCTACCCCACGACAAGAGGTACAAGTATGCCTTAACCGTAGTGGACGTAGCCAGTCGTTACAAGGAAGCCGAACCCTTGACCACGAAAGATTCGGCCCAGGTAGCCAGAGGATTCGAACGCATATACAAACGCAGCCCGCTGACGTGGCCAACAGAGCTGCAAGTTGACCCCGGACGGGAGTTCATGGGTGCCGTGTCACAACTGCTAGCCAAACACGATACAAAGGTCAGGCGTGGCACGGCCGGAGCCCATCGCAGCCAAGCCATAGTTGAGAGATTTAATAGGACTTTGGCTGAGCGCTTGTTCGGCCATCAGTATGCTAGGGAGATGGCCACCCCTGGAAAACGATCGACTGAATGGGTCACGAGGTTACCCAAGGTGGTGTCAGCAATCAACCATGAAGTCACCCGTCTCACCGGTAAGAAACCGGCAGACGCTATCAAACTAAAATCAATAGTTGCAGAGTCGGCCGCTCCATTGTGTGGGAAGGAGAAACAGATACCAGATAGGGCCCTAGTGAGGTATCTATACCAGCCGGGGGAACACGAGGGTGATAGCCGTAAGCGGGCCACCGATCCTATATGGTCAGTCAAAACTTACAACATAGATAAAGTGGATATGAAAGCCGACGAACCTAACTTATACTACTTGAGGGATGGGCCGGGTAGGGGGTTTGTAAGAGAAGAATTATTGATCGTACCGTACGGCACAGTGTTACCTCCAACACACGTTAAGTAGTAGGGGTAATAGTAGCAAGAGCTAAGGGCCCCACCAAAGCCTTAGTTAGTAAATAAGGCGTTGTAGAGACTTTTTTTGAAAGTGATCCAGAACCCCCATTCCCTATACTACTGGATGAACAAAACGTTGATGACTTACATAAGGCAGCAATGTTGGCAAATGATTATTGTTTGACTCACAAGAGTTCTTTTAAGTCTCCGGGTCAAACAAAGTTTTCTGGCCAAAAGGGCTTTTCCTTTTCCTTTTCCAGAACATGCAGGTTACAGTGGTGTTAGAACAGGTTCAAATTCTAGTGGCAAACAGTCACATACTTTTCAGTCTAAGCCTAAGACTACCAGTCGTTCTGATCCTGTTTGTGCCTATTGTAAGAAGCCAGGTCATTTAGTGTCTGCATGTTACAAACTCCAGTTGAAAAATCAGGCTACAGGTTCCCCAAATGCTTTTGTGTCCATCGCACCTAAGCCTTTCTTTCCAGGTGGTTCTGAGGAGAGTTTTGTCTGTGAGAGTAAGTCTCCAGATTCTGTAGTTCGGAAGGAGTCTTTGCCCTTTGTGTATAGGGGTTCAGTGTCACTTAATTTCCAGGTATTTTTCCCTCTTGTGCAGTGACTCATTCAATGTCGAAAGGCAATTCTTCCAAGACTTCTTTGCTGAATGATACCATTTATAATTTGTCAGGTACTTTTATGGATCATTCTTTGTGTGAGGTGGAGACAGAGGACTTATCTTCAGAGAGTAGAGTCCCTTCAGGACTTATTGATAAGTCAGATAGTTTGTCAGGTGGTGAACATGTTCTTTCCAGAGAGCAGATTATTAGTGCACAGGGTAAGGATGTTGAAGTGCAGAAGTTGGCTAGTAAGGCGGTTTCTTTTGAGGAGGTTAGCAAGGTTCCAGTTTGCTATAACTACAAGGATGGTGTTCTGATGAGGAAATATAGGTCGCCGGATGTTCCTGCGGAGGAAGAATGGAAATTGTACCATCAAATTGTGGTACCGAAATTATTTCGAAAACATGTACTTTCATTGGCACATGACACCTGGTCGTCGTAAACAAAAGAGAGTGTGTCATGTCAACATGATTAAGAAATATCATGACAGGTTAGAAACCAAACATGTCAATTGTATTGCCACACTCTCCCCGGTTACTGATTGTACTAAAGACAATTGTGAAAATGTTGAGAACATTGATGATTGTGTTAGCAATGTGAAGTTTGATGATCTTAGTGATAATGTTTGACCAAAGTTGAGAAATTCTGATGTGTTAGCTCACCTGGATGAGAAACCTGGATCAGATTTATCCCCTGCGCAGAAAGTTCAGATGTCAGATTTGATTTATGAGTTCTCTCACTTATTTTCTGATGTGCCTTGTCGAACTGATGTTGTTAGCCATGATATAGATGTAGGTGATGCTGTGCCTGTAAAACAACACCCATATCGGATGAATCCAGTGAAGCGTGAAATTCTACAGAAGGAGGTGAAATACATGCTGGACAATGACATTATTGAACCCAGTGACAGTCCGTGGAGTTCACCATGTGTTCTTGTGCCGAAGAGTGGAGGTGGTTGGCGCTGCTGTGCTGACATGAAAGCTGTCAATGCACTCTCATGAACTGACTCGTATCCTATTCCAATAGTGGACGATTGCATTGATCACATTGGTCAAGCCAGGTATATAAGTAAGTTTGACTTACTGAAGGGCTTCTGGTAGATTCCACTTGCAGACCGTGCAAAGAAAATATTGGCATTCGCTACGCCAGATGGACTGTATCAATACAAGGTGATGCCGTTTGATTTGAAGAACGCTCCAGCAACATTCCAGAGACTCGTCAACAATGTCACATCAGGTTTTGATCGTGTCAAGGCTTACATGGATGATGTCGTCGATTACATGGAGTGGGATTACCATCTTAAAAGGACTCGTGCTTTCTTCGAAAGACTGTCTGAGGCGAAGTTGACAGTGAATTTCCCCAAGTGTGAATTCGGGAAGACACAAGTGGAATTTTTAGGGCATGTTGTAGGGCACGGCCAGGTACAACCAGTTCATGCTAAAGTTGAGGCAATCGTACATTTTTCAGTACCTCAAACTAAGAGACACCTCATGAGATTCTTGGGTATGGCTGGCTATTACAGAAAGTTTTGTCAAAACTTCTCAGATGTTGTATTTCCACTTACTAACCTTTTGGGGAAAAAGGTAAAATTTCAGTGGGATAGCAGTTGTCAGATTGCATTTGAAAAAGTCAAAGCCGTACTCATGAATTCTCCAGTATTGCAGGCACCTAATTTTGAGAAAGCATTTAAGTTGCAAATTGATGCAAGAGATGTTGGTGCAGGTGCTGTCCTTATTCAAGAGGATGATTCAGGGATTGAACATCCAGTTTGATATTTTTCAAAGAATTTTGACAAGCACCAAAGAAATTATTCTACCATTGAGAAAGAGACATTAGGTCTTTTGTTAGCTTTACAGCATTTTGAAGTGTACATTAGTACCACCACTTTGCCGATTGAAGTTTTTACTGATGACAATTCCTTGACTTTTCTTCACAAAATGAAGAACAAGAATCAAAGACTTATGAGGTGGAGTTTGACCTTGCAAGGGTTCAATCTTGTGATCAAACACATTAAAGGCAAAGATACTGTTTGTGCTGATGCACTTTCCAGGGTGTAAATGTTTGATGGCTTGATGATGCTGTATGTATGTATCTACATTTTGTCATTGTAATTTTGCAAGAAGTTTGCCTATTACTCATATTATTACATGTCATGTTATGTTATTATTCCTATAATTGTAACTTTCTTTTCCTCAAAGGGGAGATGAAGTAATAATTGTTATTGGGCCACAGTGTGTAGTGTTTTGAATATTTAATTATGATGGGTCACATTTCGTTTTAATAGCTGGTCAACATTTTTAGCATTCTGGTTTTCCGGAATTTATCTGCTCCTAATTTTCTATGTGTCTACTTCCGGGAGACTTATTCGACTTATTTGAGTCATTCTACACTGTTGATGATAGTCGTGTGTGCCCGAACTTTCGGGAATGACTGTAGAAATATATAAAAAGACTGGATGCCGAGTTGAGGGCATCCTCGATATCTCCAGGGTATACGTTCCGATAAGTCTCCACTATACCCTGGATGCATCTATGGCTTGGTCCGAAAATTTTATTACCTCCCTTTACTGGCTCGCATCTGGATAAAAAGTCAGCCAAGGGAGGTAATACATTTATCAGGCTTAGCCGTAGATGCGTCCAGGGACTTATCGGAACGTATGCCCTGGAGATATCGAGGATGTGTTGAGGGCGACACTCACACTGACATTCATTTATATTTGCTGGAGTTACTGCCAACACTTGAAATCCCGTTAGCACCTGAATCTACATTATCTGCTGTCGCACCGATTGCTGTGTTGACATTCTGCCATAGTTGACTCTCTCTCACACCAAGACACCGGTGAGTTTAGGTGAGTATATTGTATTTTGTGACCCATTGACTTAGATTTTGTCTCTCTTGACTTGTACCTGAAATCTGCATTGTTATATTGACTTGTGAGTTTGTGTACCTTATTCTCATTGCATAATAACAGAATTTTGAACGTTTATGACTTGTCTTTGTTCTGTTTTGCTGCTTCACAAGGGGATTCTTACATCGTTGTCACGGTAAACAATTAACCGTAACAATGAATACTGTCCTAAAATTATAGCATGAATACTGCAGTTAACATCGCACTGTAAATGTACTGTAATTCTTTTGGAACGTACACTCTTAGGATCCCAACGTCCACAGGCTACATTATCCAAAGCGTGTAGACGAGCATGTGTTCATGTAAATTTCGTCTAATAAGCCTGCCTTCTATACAAAGTAGGAGGGAAAATGTCATCTTCTTCATACATTAAGCAGAACGTAAAGCATTCTTATATTTACTTTCTCCATTTTCATGTTAAAGATATATACTTGTTTTGTATTTGTAATGTTTGAATGGTATTTCTGCACAAGAAGAATTATATATTTCGGGGTCAGTCTGCGAACGGTTTCATGTCACGTGTTTTCTTCTTGTGTACGATACCAGTGTGATACTTTTTAATGAAAGACAATAACTGTAAAATGATTATAACACAAACTAACAACAATGACGATGTCCAAACAAACACAGAGGGCAGCGGTAGGATATTCCACCCTGACTGAATGGTGGTAGTTGCAAGTAGCCGCTTATAGCAGTATCCCAGCGGGGAAACCAGAAATAGGTTTCACACATTGTACCCATGTGGAGAATCGAACCTGGGTCTTCGGCGTGACGAGCGAAAGCTTTAACCACTGAGCTACCACGTGTCCTAGAAACTCTCAGGAGTCAAGCTACCAAAACCGGTCACCCATCCAACGACAGGCCAAGCTCGACGTTCATTAACTGCAATTGATTCGAGACCTGAGCTCTATGCTCAGGACCACAAACTACCACTGTTTAGTACAAAGCTACACTATATACTACAATGCCAAACATCATACAGCTAATCATGCTTCATCGGACATTAATTTGAGTAGCAATTTAACATCCCCACGCTCCTTTCCCTAAATGTCTCTTGTAAGTATTATTTGAAGCTCCAAAGCTATAACCCTGTTTTTTTATGATTCAAGCAAGAGCTATTTAGTTGGAGTTGGATTTACGACTTTGTACTGGATTCAGACTAGGCGTTCCATGAATGCAATGAGCTCTAGTGAAGATCTGCTGATTGGGATGGAAGGACTCGGTGTCAGTATTAATAGCAAAACAATACCTGATTTTCCAAACGTGAGTGAACAACATTATGTCAACGATGATCGACTAATGGTAATCGGCATTCAAAAGCAGTTGTATTTTTCAGTGAGTGAGTGAGTGAGTAAGATAGGTTTACACTGCTTTTAGCAATATTCCAGCATAATTCAGACGGGGACACCAGAAATGGGCTTCATATGTTGTAACCAGCTGGGTAATCGAACCCGGGTGTAACAAGTGGAAGCTTAGACCACTACGCTAATCCACCACCCCTTGTTAGTGAGTGAGTTAGGTCTTACGCCGCACTCAGCAATATTCCAGCTATATTACGGCGCCCCTTGTTAGACTTAAGCTGATAACCAATACATGTGTGTATCAAATATTATATCGAACGAAACTAAAATTGTTACATGTTTAAGTACACTATTTTTTCTTGCGGAATGAAGTTATGTTTTGAATTCGTGATGATATTTGTTTTAAATACGTTCACCCTATATTGTATTCTATTGTTGTTCCTTCAGATGGACAGTGGAGCAGAATCACCGTCAACTCTTCACCCAGAGGGATTTCAACAAAAAGTTAGTGTCATTTTTGATCGTTTGATTTGTCAGTGGGTGGATGGAGAGGGTTGTACACAGACTGAATCAATATTCCAGTTATATCTGGTATAATGACAAAGAATGGTGACTTCATTTATGTGCGAAAATTCATTTAGCAATACCTGTATTTTCTGAAACTGAAACTTTAATGAACCATACTTTATTTTGTGGTGACGAGAAAGGTTGATGAAAAACAACTGAAACATGAATAATTGAAACGTATAATTCAAACATAATTACAGATCTGGAAAATGACGTTATTATTTCATGCACACGTCTTACTCACGGAATTGAAGAATGATTTGTTCCAAGTCTAAATAACCACTTGCCAACAGTATCTTGTGTAAGCTCACTGCACACGAGCAACTGAGTCAAGACGCCTTCCCAGTCTGATTTTGAGAATCCACAGCATCAATCAGACAGAACGTCTAGGCAGGTGGGTTCCTCTATCGAACACTTACTTTCCCACTGAAGTTCAATGAAATCGAGTTCTGCACTCATAAGGTCGAGTGTGCAGTTCTCCCACTGTCATCAATAAAGATGGGTCTTCATACCAGAGGATAGTTATCACAATGTGAAACAACAGCCTTCTCAAATATCTCCTGTTGATATCGAGGCTCGTTAATGGTAACACAGATGGTAATGAGATCTATCTTGCAACCCAACGAAATACACACCCATATCATGATTCGCCCAACTCCTAAGGGAACCATGGATGCAGTGGGCAACCATAATGGTGTTCCTTTGTCTCCAGACATGCGTAGACCTTCCTCTGCATACAACAAGAAACGATTTTCATCGAAAAGGTGAACACATGACGCAATGTTCGAGCGAACACGTTGATTCCTTCGTGCTGTTCCTTGATGTGGAAACTGTCTTATACACTTGAGGAGTAGCCTGGCCTTCAGTCGACTTATTTCGATCCGGCAGGCAATGGCTCTGCCTGGTGACCATTGGTGACCATGTTGTGTATATAACCATTCTGTACCTCATACTCACGTATTTGGCAACGATGTATTCACTTTGCTACCGCACCAAGAACGGATATCATTTTCTATTTCAACATACCATGTCGTATTTTGAATTTGAAATCGATTATCTTGTACGGTAAGTGTAGTAAAAACTCGACCAACTCTTCCAGGTGCCAATGTATGAAGATGGAACAGTGACTAACACGGGAGAAAAGGCAAATAGTTAAGTGACAGATAATAACCAACTCGGCGAACACATTTAAATCGTAAAAGTCATATGATCCATACATTCTTTCTGGCAGGTCTTTGAAGGGCGTTTAGAAGTGAAATGCATAAGAATGAAGATTTTATGGATATCAACTTCAACTTCTTTATATGAGAACACACCTGATGAAGGAGTAAGCATTAACTCCGAAACGTGTTCTCATATAAAGAAGTTGATATCCATAAAATCTTCATTCTTATTCTTTCTGGCAGTTATAAACGAATGATCTGAAGTTAACTGCATAAAGTTGCATAATTTGTAGAAGTTAACAAGAATACATGTAATACGTTTTACAATTGTTTATCATTATTTGCTGTAGTTATCATATGTTCTGACAATTCCTTGGATGAAGCACACAATCTCCAAAACCAACAACAAACCCAGCACAGAATCCATGTTTGCAGAGGTAACGTATAGGTAGATCATACGATATTTTCTCCACCTGCATTCTTGAACACGTTAACTTAATCGATTTCAGTTTTCAGCACTATTTTGATGTAAAAACCCAATGGAATAATGATCAAACATTAGTTGGATGATGAGAGTATATGACAATGCTTTATTAAAACTCATGCTCCTGACTCTGAGACTGGTGAAGATACGGGTTCAGCAGCCTATATTTGTTGTAAGAGGCTACATTTAGGGATCGAGTAGTGAGGCTTGTGGACATGGTTGACACATCTCATCGTATCCCAGTTGCGTAGATCGCTGCTGATGATATTAACCACTTGGATCAGTCTGATCAAAACTCGATTATTCATGGACAGCCGTCATATAGATGGAATATTGTTGAGTTCGACATTTAGCAAAGATAAATAAAATGAATACAATGTGAAACAAATCGTACTCGGCTATCTGATACATTTCAAGAATTTAGAGTGAGTGTGTGCGTTTAGTTTTACGCCGCACTGTAGATACATGGTCAACACTGCAGATATATGGTCTGTAAATAATCTAGTCAGGACCAGACAATCCAGTGATCAACAGCATAAACATCGATCTGCATAATTGGGAACCGATGAAATGTGTCAACCAAGTCAGCGAGCCTGACCACCTGATCCCGTCAGTCGCCTCTTACAACAAACATAGCCGCCTTTCATAGCAAAAATTGCTGAAGACCTATTTTCCCCTGCATCAACACGGGTCTCATGATTTTTTTTGTCCTAATCGGATTACAATAACTATGTGGTATGATGTTGGTGTACATCAATTTGGGTTACAATTTTCTTCCTGCAGCTGTAGATGACTTGACTGAACTATCAAGTGACACACAGGTTTACAAGGAGATGTGGATCATTGTTGATTCCCACATATGTGATCTGTTTTTGAGAAGAAGAAGTTTTCATGCACAGGTTGAGGATTTCTTTGAAAGTAGGTGATTAGATGTACAGTATCAGCATTCTTCATACCCTGTCTTATCCGCCCCGTCCCATTCGTGGTGCGTTCATAAGATAGTTGTCCTCGGAACTATTGCTGACCCTTATGCTTCACTATCCAAAATGAAAGTTCAGGTTCTCCTAATGTTTTAAGAGTACATTATTCGACATACCTTCACAACACATGTGAGGTGTCTCGTTTTGAGAACATATTTGGGCCATATAAGTAGGTATTATTTTACAAGGCACACATCAAATATAACTGAAATAATATTTGAATGCAGTTATTATGTCCGGTAGTTAATTTCACTTTTAAAGTTATCTGATGATTATTTGCTGCAGCCTTTGCCATAAAGTCCAAGGTCAGGTTGATAAAAAGGCTTCCCGATTCAGAAGTGTCAAAATTTCAAAGCTTCCGATGGCAACTTCCAGAACAATGTGTTCTAGAATACACGGAATTGGACATTTCGTCAGGCTTACTGAGTAAAGAAGAATTCTTGATGACAAGAGATGGTCCACGATATCAGCAAGACCTTGAAAAAGAAGATGAGTATTCTGAATCTCGAGCAAGAGACAGTGAAGACGAGTCTGGAGACGGTGATCAAGAAATGGCTGAAGGTGACCATAAACTGCTTCCGAGAGAGAATGATGTTACTTTGAAATTCATTACACATCATACACCATCATCTGAAGAGTATATGACCCATATTAACAGAAATATTTGTTCCTTTTCGAAAATTGAAACAATTACATTATATGTCATTACATTACATACTACATTGCCTTACATTACATACATCTTACATTTTCTGACATTATGATGAATATTACATATATATTACATTACATATTACATCACACATTGCATTATATATTGCATTACATATTGCATTGCGTTACATATTACATTATATACTGCACTGCATTTTACAATTAAAGTTACATCAGAAGACATTTCATTACATATTACATTACATTACATATTGCATTACACTACACTTGACAGTAAATACTATATTACGTTATATTACATGTTGCGTTATATTTTATATCACATCATATCAACCATTAAATTACAGGACAATTTATCTACGTTACATCACATATTATATTATGTTACATTAAATATTGCATTAGGTTACATAAGATATTACATTATATGACATTACATCACATTGTACATCATATTACATTACAAATAATTAGATCTATCCTTTTACCAGCAAGTATATACGAGGGAATTTGACCTCCTCGTGGCAAACATGTCCATTTTGGAAAATCCAATTTGGACAGCCTATTTGCAGGCACATTTGACATGTATGAGGAATCAATTTTAATCAGTACCTCATCCATTGAAAACAGGCATGTCATTTAAAGTCAGCTTAACTGCTTTGTTTGTTTCAGGAGAGGCGAAATATGTCCAAATTGGCTCCAAAAGCCAAATGTACGTTAAGACCTCGAACCAGACATGGACTGTAATGAAACAGGAGGGAACACAGAACACAATGGTGCTTCAGATAGGTACTCACTGCATATATCTGTGTTGTGTGACGGTTGTAGGAATATTTTTTTTCAATGTTCTCCCAAATAGGTAATCACTTATACAAGACTATTTGATTTACTAAATGTTAAGATGTGCGATACAGTTTATAATGAGATAGTTACTTGACAAGGAGAAAGCTTAAAATATACAGAAATATGGTTTGGGGATACGTGATTTACTGGCCTTAATGCTGCGTTCTGTTACCTACATTTTCTAGTCCATTTCCATAGGACGAGGTTGATATATATAATGACGTCGACGCTTTGTGGCCCTCTGTAGTGACAGAACATTTTGAGATAAAAGTATTGTACATGATCATTTATTTTCTTTCTCTTCCTAGCGAGTAACATTTTTTGTGTACCCCTCTGGGAATGCCGAACTCATTTTGTTCTTCGCGGTAGTATTTCTTTGTCTTGAATAACATTGAACCACTTATGATGTACGGACGTTACCGATGTCTTGCGAATGAAAATCGATGGAAGGGAAATTAGTCTCTTTTTCTTGTCTGCAAAATGTTGCGATCCCTACAGAAAGATATATACCCGTGCTTTAAACAATACAAAATTAACATTTAGGTGTTACGTATGATAAATACGTTGTTCACTGGTCCCTAAGAATCCATGGGTTGATGCACATGTGTGTTTATGTTCGCCGCTAAATATCGACACATCAACCCACATGGGCTTGTAACGCTAAAAACTGCCATCAAGGTATGCGCTATCAGGCAGCCCATTGGCTATAAATAAAAATTGTCCCATCAGGTCGGTGACTCTTTCAGTTCGGGGCAGGTCAAAGCTAGGGTCGTCAATGGCGAACGGGAACGACAAAATCCTGTTTGTGATGAATAAATGTACGTAAACTCATTATGATTGTAAGATGTAAGTGTCTCTGAAAGAATGGCGCACTGGTGCCACTTCTTCAAAATGTTTTGGTTTCGTTTGTGTTTACTGCGAAATAAACATGAGAATATGTGAGTTACCTCAACACATTCTGAGCCACAGGGGCTTGTAATGCTAAAAACTGTCATCAAGGTATATGTTGTCCCTGATGGCATATTAATACTATTAAAAAGGATTTTTTGTAGTACTAATACGCCATCGGGGACAACATACCTTGATGGCAGTTTTTAGCGTTACAAGCCCCTGTGTTCTGAGCAGACATTTTGGCTCGGAATCGAACTTCCGCAGAGTCTACCTCACACAGTATTATTTCGATTTTTGTGCTGTATGTCTCATTTTGTAGGTAAATCTATTGGCTTAAAGTGTGTGCATATATTTATGGGATAGATACAGTGATAATTATTGAATTCGCCTTGAAACGAACTTCGGGTGTTGACTTCGTTAGATCCGTTTGGTTTAATACATTGCTAAGTCCCCGTTAATGACAGTACATACTTTAATGGCGTTTTTAGCGTTACAAGCCCCTGTGCATGAACCCAACAACGGCATGATAGCTAGTACTGAATGTCTATCTACGTGAGCTTCAGCTCTGTAGCTCTACGATAACTTTGGCCAAGTTGACATCGGAACGTGCGCCTCGCCCTTCAGGTGCATCGTCTGAGGCAGACGTGTTTCTGTCCACTAGCCTAGAACAACATTTATTATCTTACCTCACACAAAAATGTCGTTTTCCGATTGGATGAGCCAACTAATCTACCCCGCTTACAAGCGAGTAGCATTTTCTAGACTACCCGGTTAATGTCAGCAGTGTTTGGGTTGTTGCCTAACCCAGGTACGCCTTATTATGATCCACTATACCTGGACCTCTAACAGTTCAAAATTAAAATTGAGTAGTTCGGTGAGCTAAATATGTTGTTCACTGGTCCCTCAAGTAAAACCTCATTTTATGTATACAAAGCAGCAGTGAAATCCCCAAACCAGTGGCATAGAACGAAATTTCCTCAAACAAATGTGAAAGCCATCTTCTTAAACAGCCCACAGTAACACATTTTACATAATCAAAAATTCGAATTTGCAGTCGTTAGAGAGTCCACTTCAAAGGTTGTTGTGAATGTGATAACTGACCCAAGGAATCAACGTCTGGAAGAGGAGATTGAATCTATAATAAATCAAGAGACGGAAGTCATCAATGTAATACTGAAAGATGCCTCGATCGTAGCTGTTAAAAGGGGATCAGTTATAATTGAGATAGAAGTACAACCTGGACAGAACATCGGGTCAAACTGGCTACAGCACATGATCGAGAGCATTTTTACGGAGAAAGTGAGAGCATGCATACCCAGTGGCCATCGTCTGAACTTTGAAATCACGAGTAACATCACTGTTCCCCTGGCAGATTTGGGAAGATATCGTAAGAAATATATTTTTATTCATCTGATCCTAGGTTTGGCTGTTATTCTCAATATATCTTTAAGACTTATGGACGTCCAGTTGATTTTAAGAATACAGTTATTAGAGACATGGAAATGTTGATATTAACATTAGTAGGGCTACCTCTGGCCATTTCATTAAGTATACATAAGTCTTGCAACACACGAAATAACCCAAATATTCAAATAAAGATCTTTCAAATGAAATATTTTGAAACTTTACATATGAAGCATTCGTAATATCTATTTTACATTCGCATTTATGTCTTTATTAGTTTCAGAAAATGTGGAAGAATTCCACGAGAACTATGTCAGCAAAGAAAAGGTGAAATTACTGTATCATCAGTGATGTAACATTCTTCAACATACTACTTATAAATATAATAGTCTTTTATGAATTCAACCTAAAAATCTTACAACAGTCTTACAATTACTTGTAACTGACGTAACTACATGTATTCGAAACTATATGTACTACTGCATACAAGGACGTGACTAGCATTAGGTTTTATACAGAAATGCCAAGTAATCTTCTGATATCAACATTACTACCATACAACATGTGCATTTGCTTCTAGCAGATCTAATAGATGTAAATTGCTAGTTGTTTGTGATGTAAATTGCTAGTTGTTTGTATGTTATACGGTTGCATATAGCGATATCTGAGTAAGGTAAATATACTGAACATCATTGAAAACGCACCACCCCTAAAATTGTGGATTTCTAAGAGCAGAAGTGAGCAATCTATGTAAATTTTACATATTTGTGTAGACCAATGTTTGATAAAGAAAAGAAGCAAAAAACAATCAAGCAAAACAGTGAAGATTTAATGCAGCTGACAATGAAATAAAGATGGGGTCAAAATGGAAAGTCAGTAGCGTGTATGACCCCCGTTAGCAGCAACACAAGCTGTGCAACGTCTCCTCATTGAACGGATAAGTCTCTGAATAAAGTCCTGAGGCACTGCATTCCACTCTTCCTGCAAGGCATTGTCGAGTTCCCCAAGGTTGTTGATCTGCGGACGACGTGCGAGGCGTTGGCCGATGTAATCCCACAAGTGTTCGATGGGTGACACATCTGGTGACAATGCAGGCCAATGAAGTAGAGGAATGTTGTTGTTAGCCAGATACTGTATCGAAACACGTGCAGTGTGGGCTCGTGCATTGTCATGTTGAAATGTGTGCAGATCTTGATGCTGGTGAAAGAAGGGAACAACGTTGTTCTGAAGAATGTTGTCACGGTAGTAAACGGCATTCACTCTGCCACGACAAACAATCAGAGCGGTTCTGTGGTGATAACTTATCCCTCCCCACACCATAATGCTGCCTCCACCCCACCGATCGGTTTGCACAACACAATCCTGATGATAACGTTCACCCCGTCGATGCCATACCCGTAGACGCCCGTCAGCATTTCGCAAGTGAAAACGCGACTCGTCGGAGAACACCACACCATGCCAACGTCGTAACAACCACACACGATGCTGTTCAGCCCATTGTCGGCGTTCACGGCGATGCCTGTCAGTCAGGATGGGTCCAACGTAAGGGCGTCGACAACGTAACTCTGCCGCACGGAGACGGCGTCGGACGGTGGAAGCGCTGATCAAACCACGTCGACCCTGGACAGCGTTGGCGGTTCTGGCAGCGGGCAAGGTTCGATCCCAAATATGGCGCCGTACAATGTCTCGATCTTGACGAGGGGTGGTAACACGTGCCTGACCTGGGCGTTGCCGGTCCCTGCTGGTTCCTGTTTGTTGGTATCTGTTAGCAAGCCTCAGAATGGTCGAATGATGACACCCAAATCGTCGTGCAATGTTTCTGCTTGAAGCGCCGACCTGCAACATACCCAAGGCCTGTTCTCGTTCCTCTGGTGACAATCTTGGCATGGCGAAAAAACTTTACTTACGAATGCCGAAGGTCATTTATACCCCTGAACAGCATGCTTTCTGCATGCAATTTGTGCCCTTCGTGTGTGATGTGCATGAATTTTGTTGTTTTCATGTGATGTGTTCGATGATGTGTTCGAACGATCCGTTTTTTACTGTAGAGCGTTATTTACGATCTAGTGTGTTATTATCAAAATTCCCACCATTAATTTTCCATTTCCAAAAGATTCTATTGCCTTATTTCACAATTTACAGGTGGTGCGTTTTCAATGATGTTCAGTATATGTGTGTATACGTATATATCAGAGTCTTAGTACTGCATCGTATATATGTATAGTATAAGAGTCTTATCGTATCACATGCAACAAGGGATAGAGTCAGCTAAATATGATATTTTAAGAGTGGTTAAGTCTCGTTAAATGTATATACTTACAGTGAGAGGTGTTTCATTAAATGCAGCTTTGTCTGTTGTTTAATGCATATTGGGAAATATATATTGTTTAAATATTTAGATTTATTCATTCTGTAACTCTTTTAGTATGAGCAAATGGTCAGTGAAGTGGAGGAGTTGGAAAGGGAGCTAAACCGTAAGCATACAACCAGGGAGACTATATAATGTAGATTATACCTGACACAACCAATGTTCCCTCTGGCACTTAGATACCATATAGCATCACTAAATCGCGATAATATAGTGTCTCAGTCTTGAAACAGAAAAGAGCTCACTGGTTAAAATTCAGCTAAAATGCTTTTCAAATTCTGATTTCTGACGCTCGCATACAGAACAAATCGACAGCTGTTTTCAAGAGATGTCACAGTATGTTATTGTTTTAAGCAACTATTTTAACCTGCAAATGCAATATATGTTGAGTCGTAAAATAACATAAATCATCTATCCT
Source organism: Haliotis asinina (assembly GCF_037392515.1). Classification (NCBI taxonomy): domain Eukaryota; kingdom Metazoa; phylum Mollusca; class Gastropoda; order Lepetellida; family Haliotidae; genus Haliotis; species Haliotis asinina. The sequence continues at coordinate 45,215,208 of NC_090294.1, read as the reverse complement.
CGACAATTTCAGTTTTCATTTTGGGTTTTTTTTATTTCAGCCATGGGGATGGCTGTCATGTTAGCATCAGGTGATATCACTGATATCAAACAAGAAAAGGTATATCATATTTACATTTTACATTTATGTTTGATATTTATCAACCATTTTATTTTATGTATATTATTTAAATTATCAGTACCTGTATCCAGAAAACATTGGTATCTGTGAATCTATGCATCATCTTAGGTACCTAATTCATACGTCGGGTGACGATTTCTGCTCTGCAATGTAACTGAAGTCGATTAGTATAAACACCACATAAAGGACCACTTTTTCATCAAAAGTCTGTTAGCCTGTACTGTTGGTTTTCAGACTCATGCAATCGTCAACTCAACAAACGTGCTTTTAAAACGGAACGAGGTTGGTATTTCAAAATGCATCCTCGAAGCAGCAGAGCAACTACAGTAAATTTCAGTACAACTTCATTTTTTTCTATCGTTTACAGCGTCTCAGGGATGCTGTGGAGCACATTCTTTCCATAGCTGATTGTCATGGCAACAGGACTATCAGCTTCCTACCTGTTGGTACAGGAATCCGTCACTTCGATACAGAGAGAGTCAGTCACATTATAACCGATGTTTACTGTAGCTTCACGTGGGGATCTCTACAGGAAGCTTGGCTTGTGTATCCAGATCGTTCCAGCACTAGTGCGGTAGGAATTACTATCTCTTTAATTATTGTCAAATATACAACGCAGTTTCGACCCATCCAGATTGTGGATGAGGTGCATGTCAGTTTAGATTTACAGTCAGTTTGAGTCAGCAACGGACCGATGAATTGCAAATTTTATCATTGTACAAAACTGCCACAAAAATATAACCACTACACGTGTTTATCATTTACTAATCCATAGATAACAGAGAGTACCATTCCGAGATGAATGGTGCTGTTTTCCTCAATTGGGTTAAAACAAGTTGGTACCTGCTCTTCCAGAGAAATCTTTTATCGTAATGGTCAATGCCCAATAGTACAGTGTGCAGGACCCGACAGTGAAGCACCGACAGTCAACAGTCGAAACGGTGATATGATATCATGGCTCGACAAATTTCAGATCGCACGTCCATCAAAGGCAAAGGAGCCTCCACTATATGAAATCATAAATACACACAAAGGTGAACCTTTGTACAAAAATGATAGTTACATGAAAAGTGAGGGTCACGATATTCTGCAACTTCCACCCTACCACTGTGACCTTACCCCCACTGAAATGATATGGGGGTACTGTCAAAGGAGATGTTGCCACATCAAACACAGCTTTTAGATTACGTGACGTAGAGGTTTGGGATAAGGAATCCCTTAACAAAATCATGACTGACACTCGGCAAAACTGTGTCAACACGGTAGCTAACGTCATTGAACAAGGTTATTAGTCTCGGGATGGCGTACAACAGGCAACTGTGGCACCACTTGTCATCTTTTTAAGTCGTGACCATGACACTACGACAGACGAGGAACCGACAGGTCTCCCGGAACAGGTATTGAGACGTCCCCCGCCATGACTGCAGTTTCACCCCGCCGCTACGCCAACGTTTTTCGTGGAGTCCACAAAAATGTTCAAATAAAAGAAAGCTGTTGGGTATTAGTAAATGATAAATAGGTATGTGACAATGATAAGATTTGCAATTCATCGGACCGTTTCTGACTCAAATGGACTGTAGCTCCAACACCGTTACTTACTTACATTAGGTGCAGACCTGTACACGGAAGCTCCTGTATGACCAGCCGGACTCGCATCGTGAACCAAAGCCATCAGCATCAATGATTTCTGCACCAACCAAAAGATATGGCAAGTACTCACAAATATCCCACGGGCCCAATATAAAAAATATGGCAAATGCACATAAAACACAAGCAAAAGACATAACGATATCTGGAATGCACTGTTTAAAGGTCGGTTCAAATGCTTCAATTTTTACCTCTTACAAATACAACACTGACTGAAGTCAGAATACTTGTCTTTCCAAATGATCATCCCTCGTTACTTGTAGGTTTAACTCTTACAGTGGTAATATATATTTTCTTTCAAGTGAATACAGTGGTGGATTTTGATGTACATACACCCGACATTGTTTAAAGTTTTAAGCACTACCGGGAAATTCCTAATTCAAATGTGTTTAATGTCTGACTTGGTCGTGCGATATCCTATATGATACGATGATTTGCTGAAGACAAAACAGATCAGTTGCTCTACTGAGTTGTTGTCACAGTCTTGTTGTCCAGATGAATTCTTAAAATCAAACCCGTTTTTAATTCATTTTCGAACATATGCCTGTAACTCAACTGGCAGCAAGACATCAGACTCTACATGAGTGTTAGTATCACTGGTACATTTTTCTCTCTCTCAGGTCCTTCCACTCATGAACATGCCAGGAAGCACTTGAAGAGAAGCCATGGCTACGTGTATTTTACAGATTTGACATACGACTGGATTTGCTAGTAAATGGTTCTGATTCAGTCAAGGCTATAGAAAAGAGACCAAAGAACATCTTCAGAACGTGAACACGTGCCTGAGCCATACTAGGCCAGTGGCTGAGTCTTTGTTCTTGCTTTAAACGGTTAGTGAGCAGGACCAAGTTCTTTGTCTTACAGCCTTGATACAGCTGGGATGTTCTGACTGAGATATGAAAATGAATTTTCCTACACATTAATTCTTGAGAGAATTGTATAATGACAATCTTGCCGACCATCTTATGTACTTTAAAGAATTAAGCCTCCATAATACAACTAAAAGTTGGGGAAAAGGTGTGTTTAAGACATAATCTGACATAATTATTACTGGATGTTCACCTTATATTTCCTATTATCTTTCGGATTGTTTTATTGAATGTGCAAATGAAATTTCTAAGAAAAACAGCTGAATCCCAAAGCAGAAACTCAAAAATAACAAATAACCATGCTGTCATAACCTTTGTGGAATTTTAACTGAATTCATTGAAAAATATGAATGGTTAAAAGAAAAATCAGACATATTCCCTGACATGTGACATATTCGACCAATATTAAAGATTAAAATAAATTAGTTACCTACAGATATAATATTATTGTTTTGAAACTCGTAGCGATTTATAATCATATTTACAAAAAACCCGCTTACAAATCCCCACAAGTCTATTCCTGTGTGAATCTGATTGTACTTTATAGCACCGAAGTACTTGTGCATTGTATTGCTGTTTTTATTTTTTTGTTTTTGCTTATTTACTTTAAAGAGTTAAACCTCCTTGATACAACTAAAAGAAGGGAAGACGTAATCATCACCTTATATTTCCAATTATTTTTCTAAAAACGTTTTTATATTAACAAATGGTATTTGTTTTATTGGATATGCAAATAAAACCGAAACAGAAACTTAAAAATGACTTTGAAATAGTTATCAAACTGAACGTTCTTGTTGCCATATCCCGAGGGGAATTTTACCTGAATTCACTGAAAAATCTATGAATGACCCCACAATAGTCAGAGTAAACTTTTCCAAGAGATGTGAAATATACATTCAGTGTTAAAGATTAACGTTGAATAGTTAAACAGATATAATATTGTTTTAAAACTCCTCGCGATTTGTCATTACGTTTCCTAAAACAGTCAAAAGACGTACAATCGCCATAACTAACCCGCAAGATCGTTAGAAACACACTTACACAAGGTGGAAGCAACTCTACTTCCTCGATGGACAGTGAAAGAAGAACACGTGACACGAGAGTAAGGCATTCACCAATATTACCATTAGTATATAATTCAGAGACTACAACAATCAGGAACAAAACATTCTTCTTCACAACAAACACCGCTAGGATAACGGTTGATGACACAACGGTTAAAACTAACAACTGCCAACTCCCGGACAGTAAAATCACAACGCAATGAGCAGTCTTTTTGGTACATGTGACCAACTCCACATAATATGTACTCTTTGATTTTTCAATGATAACTGAATAATTAATGACGCTATATAGACAGCACTGCGAATGAAGATCTAAAATAACTGTATTTTAGAAATGACAGCTGAAAAAACGCACGTTTGTCAGATTTCGTGTTGAAAAGATCATCTTCCGCGATCTTGCTTCGACACTCAGGAGGGTACCCGCGCTTATTGCACAATTGCAATAAATATAAAGGGTGCCAAGCTATTACAGAAAGGTCTGTAGACCCATCTACAAAATGGCAAAAGCCTGATATACTTGCAAAATAATGAAAATGTGAGGGAAATTTACCTTTACTCTCGTGTTGCGTGCTCTTCTTTCACTGTCCATCGAGGAAATGGAGTTGCTTTTGTGACTTTCACCCTGTGCACTCATTTGGGCCAGTGAGGGCCGTTAGATCAACATGCACACGCGTACATTCGAATCCCTCACCGTCAATAGTATGATTTTTATATAAAAAAAGACAAACAAAAAAACTTCACATGAGACAGCACAATTCTGTTAGCTAAGTTTTCTGTACTTTCAACATATTTTGTTCATGGTTCTTAAATGGAAAGAAATATGCCATAACCGATTTAGGTTCTCGGGATTATTTTTATCAAAGCACTGCACTCATTTAGCGCGCAGTGATTGGTTTGTGGTATTTGCGCACATAACAAGCATCGACTTGGGGACTTGTCTTCTTGGAGTTTACGGAAATGGGCGAGCGGTGACGAATGCCTCATTATGATACTGATAGAACTTTGGGGCAAACTGTCTTTTGGCTGCAATTCCCAGTACACATGACAAACACTCTCATTTAGATCTTTGCAGAAATTGCATGTGTTACTATCAACTTTCTTCATTTTAAGCGATCCTCATTTAGTATAAATAGCACCTTATAGAAATCTATACTGAAAATGTATAAGTTTTGTGTCTTGCAAACCTTTTCGGTATCCTGTAAATGTTTGTTTCCGGCAATAACAGCTGCCACTTTTTGCAAACATTTTGGTATGTATCATTGGAAATAAGTTTATCATAAAAAGGTCTGCATAGTTTAGATGATTTATGTGAGAAATCTGGCATTGGTTAATATTTAAATACCTGACTGGTATTAAATGACATTGGTTTAGGGTATTTTTTCCAAGAGTCTGGAAATATATGTAGTAAAAATATCCATAATCTAAAACGTACCTTGGATACCATATATTTCTTTCAAAGAAATGACAATGACAATAATCCATTTTCACCACAGAGATCCCTAATATTAATGTTTCTTTAATCTGCCAAGTTCTTTATAGAGTTTACTTTTTGACATTGTGATTAAACCATAATGGTTGTGACAGAATCTCATTGATGTTATTTGGGTCAAATAATGTTTTTGGTGAAATAGTTGCCATGCTTTTAGTGCATCCTGCCAAATAGGGTTTTCAATCTTAATGAAGGCATCAGAATTTGCTCCTAAATTAAATTTGTCTTTGAAAAGTATGGTGCATGGATTTTCCTTATCACCTTTTCCGAAATATCGTCTTAACGTAGATAATTTCAAAACGTCCATAAATGTTTTAATATCGATCATTCTCAAACCTCCTTCTTTATAATTATTTTTTATTATGTTCCTCTATAGTTTGTCAAACAAATTTGAAAAACAAACAAACATTTTTTTCGTCTGAAGTAATAAAATCTGCTGGTGGGTTGGGCAGGGAATTGAAAATATGAACCAATTTGGAGATTGCTAGGGTTTTTATTACTGTTATTTTACCAATACGTGTTAAATTTCTACTTCTCCAGGATGCTAGGAAGGTTATTAAATTCTTCCAATCTTTTCCTCGTGTTAGTTACACATAGATCGTCAAAATCAGGTGTAAATGTAATACCTAGTACATCTAATTCACCAAGATTTAGGTTTTGGTCCAATCCATATTGTTTTTGATTTATCCTAATTAATTGTCAAACCTGACATTTTGTAAAACGTATTAATTGTGTCGATTGCAGAGTACTAACTCTCTTCAGTCCCATTCAGAAATAGATCAGTATCATCAGGATACTGATTCAGTTTATATTCATTATCATTAATAACCATACCTTTGATGTTTTGGGGTTTTTTTTATGTCTTATCATGCAACCAAGAATCTCAGCTACAAAGAGGAAACGATATGGGGATAAAGGGTCTCCTTGTCTACGGCCCCCTTCATTTGGATGACCATGTTGGATAACACAAGATGTTGTTTCATAAGTTATTGTTTGTATACATCCTATCATCCTTTCAAATTCAAGTTTATGGAAGACTAGATTGATACAATCTTTTGAAACAGAATCCAACGCTTTTTCAAAATCAATAAGGATGATCAAATCATGGATTTTCTGTTTCTTTGTTTCAAACATAATACCATATAATAATCTTGTATTTTCACTAAGTGTCCACCAGTTTGGTCAGAGTGAATGAGTTCGTCTAGAGTAGTTATTAATCTGTGTGCTATACAGGAGCTGATAATTTTGTAAATAGCATAAAGTAAAGTGATTGGTCTCCAGTTTTTAAGTAATGTTCTATCTTTATTGGGTTTTGGAATACAGGTAATAACATCCCTTTTGCAATTCTCAGTTATTTCATTCTTGTCTAATACATCTTTAATGACTGTAAAGATCCATGCTTTTAATTCTTTCCAAAAGAAAAGAGAAAGAACTCAGTAGAAAACCATTAATCCCTGGGCTTTTATTATTCTCCATTCTGTAAACAGTATTACTAATTTCATCTAAACTGATTTCTCTTTCAAGATAGTCCCTCTGTGTTTGGTTTAAATTTGGAGCATTAATATCATTCAAACAATTTTCATCCTCATATTGTTTGTCAGAGGCATAGCGATTTTTGTAAAATAGTTTTAGTTCATTCAGTATTGACTTGCTAGTAGTTTCATTATTATCATTAGTTACTAATGTGTTGATTGGTTTTGGGGAGAAAGTTCTATTTTCCAGGTAGCAGAATATTTTGAAGGTTTTTCTCCTTCTTCGTACCAAAGAACTCGGTTTCGGATTTGTATTCCTTTCGTTTCCTCATTTTTAATTTCTTCCATTTCTTTCTTATATTTTGATAGTTCACTCAAAAGTTCTTCAGACATGTTTTGAAAGTTTTTTTGTAATAGTATCTTCAACTTGTTTTATTTCTAATTCTAACTTTTCTGTATTTTTGCTTTTGTTTTCTTCAAGTAGGATGAAAAAGATATAGTCTTTCCTCCAATTTTCATTAATAACGTTTCCAGAAATAAGGAGTTAGAAATAGTAAGTATAATATTATCAGTGTTATAGACATCATCAATTCTTTTCTGCTGAATATTCCTGAACTGTGTCATTTGAAATAGATCTGACTTAGAAACTTCTAATATCTGTGTCCTCGTTCCTGGCCTAAAGTGTTTGAAAAGGTTAATGTTATTGTTGAGTGATCACTTTTATAGCCTGGCTAAATGTCTGAATCTAAAGTTATATCAAATATATCCTCTGATACAATAAAGAAATCAAGTCTGGCATGTTGTCTTGGATTTTTTCCACCAGGTGTATTTTCTGCATTTATTATTCATATTCCTCCAACATCAATAAGATTATAAGATTCGATAAATTCTAAAACAGTATTTTTTGATTTAGGGTTGTTTACATGTTTATAATTCTCAAGATCAATTGTTGAATCAATCACTAAATTCCAGTCTCCAACTATTATCAGAGAATCATTCTCAACATTTAGAATATTTTTTAAACAAATTAGTGTAAAATGACTGTCATCGATATTAGGACCACAGCGATTAGTAATCGTTAGTCTTTTATCCTCTATTGTTAAATCAGCTATTATATAATTTTCATTTTTATCTATTAAGGTCTTATGTATTATAAGATCAATATCGTTGTTAAAGAGAATGGCCACTCCTCTGGAATAAGATTTAAAGGGTGCAATTATGGATTCTAAACCCCATTCATTTCTCATGATATTGCAAGTAGATTCATCAATATGAAAATCTTGCAGACATATGAGTGATTGTAGTTTTTTTCGGTGTATGTTCAATAATTCTTTTCTTTTAGATTTGTCTGCAAGTCCTCTACTATTAGCTGTGATGATTTTCTTAACATTATCCATTGTAGTCAATGGTTAGGAGAACTATCAATACACATAAAATTGTCTAGACACTGTGGTATCGTTGGAAACTGAATGGAGGTAGAAGCGCTCCATAGGCGCTCAACTCTGATATATGTTTGGAAGTATGACCTAAATATACAATATATAGAAACGTGTGACAGTAAAATGGCGGCCCGGCTTGCCTCGGATTCGTTTTCGGTCTGACAAATGCTTCTGTCGCTTTGATCGTTGAAAAAACTACACCATTTATATTCCGTTGACCTCTGCAAAGTACGTTGCGTATCACTAACCTGCTGATTTTATTTCCAGTTAAAGTTTTCACGAATTTTACAGTCCATTCCCGGACGAAGTCAGGACATATGCCCGGAAGTAAACAAATCTCCAGCTACAGACCCGTGCCAAATAGTAGAGCAAATCTCTGATTGGATATTATAGCTGCACGTTAAAAGAGGTGGGAATAATAGAAAACGCAAACCCAAGTAGGTTTGATTTTCTAACTTGATGAAAACAAACCATAATCCAACTGATTCTCGAACTGACATTAGACGTCATAAATTGTACAAAGGGCCACAACCTGTCGCGAACATGCGCCAGTCTGAGAATAAATGCTGTTTAGCTTTGTTTTCATCGACTTACAAAATCAAAACTGTGAAATATGTATTTGTTTGATGGCATGACATGGCCTATAAGTAGTATCTTCTCTCTTTGAAGGAGGTGGATGACACCATCATCCGACCCCTGGAAACAATTGACCTCAACGCAACGATTTTATTTGTCATGTCTTTGTTGACTTCGAGAAATCAGAAAAGAGACAGAGAGTGGGTGTCTTTTTAACAACCTTTAACCGCTCGGTATTAACACCACATATGTTTCAAAAATAAATTAATTTTGATGTATACATGCGAACGATATTACAGTTATCACAGACATTTAATTTGGCATTAATATGACTAATAACATACAGTTAATTTAATCTTAATGTTACTTATCAGGAGTTGGATTTACACCAGAAGTTTGTACTCTCACATAGTTATATTGATGGGCTTCAGACAGGTGAAGATCCGGGTTGTAACTGGTCTCCAGCACCCCACGTGAGTGAGTGAGTGAGTGAGTGAGTGAGTGAAGGCCTCCGCCATTTTTAGCAATATTCCTGCAATATCACGGCGGGGACACCAGAAATGGGTTACACACATTGTCCCGCGTAGGGAATCGAACCCAGATCCTTACGTATTCCAGTTGCGTAGATCAATGCTCATGATGTTGATCACTGGATTGTCGGATCGAGACTAGAATATCCGATTATTCACATATCCCCGCCATGTAGCTGGAATATTGCGGCGTTTAGCAACAAGACAATCAGATGTACTTCAAGTGAAATTGACAGTGAACAATTTAACGCATCAAACAGATATATTACTTACATAGGTCTACATATAAACGAAATTATCAAAGGTATGCTTTTTTCACAGGCCGTCAGTAAGGTGTATACTTTATTCGTTTCGTTCAGTCAGTTCCGGTGGAATTCCCATTGGATAGATACCGGACTACCTAGTTTCTATCGATATGAGATTCAATTGTTCAATCACAGGTTTCAAATCAAAATATAGACTTCAGAGTGAAACAGATGATTTGGCGGTCTCAGTTATGTGTTACAAATATAAAGCTACCAGTTTATTCCATAGTGAGGGAGTGAAGTGTCGCACCGGGATTATTTCGGACAAGTCGTCACTTGCATATTCAAAATGCTTTTGGTAGACGTGCATTTTGACCAGAAATACATAGTCCTTCAGTTTATTAGACTAGACGCTTTATTATACACGACTGTGATGTCATATCTTTTGAGTGAGTTGTGTGAGAAGAGAACCTCGTCAGCCTTGTCTCACACCCATTTCGGATGTATTCTTGATCTACGCTTGCACGCTTCCCTGAAATGTATGAACAGGAGAATATACATTATTTGATGCACAGACCCATATATTGCTATTGGTTTTATACTGTTGTATCCAAAATTCTAAAGGGCGACCACATAGGAAACTTGGCGAAGGGCCCGCCATTTTTATCGCGTGACGAGTTCACGTTAACGTCGTACACAGTGAAAATAGTCAGCAGTGTAGAAAACGTGCCATACCTTCACAAAATAACTTTTGGTAGCGTCCCCCAAAGAAGTTTCTCATGGAATAGCATCTACTCTCGATTTTAAAGGCTTTAAATATACAAACAAAAAAAACCCAAAAACGCGCTTGTCCCAGCGTGGATACTAGTTTGTGACGCCAGTGACGCAGTAGAATTAGAGCTGAATAAAATATTTTTGTTCGTTCAGTGTTTTGTTAGGTTTTTAACGCCGCATTAAGCAATAATCATGCTACATGGCGGTTGTCCTATGTGAAAGTAAAGGTACTTATGGCTGAAGGTTTATTTCATCCTGTACATAACCACGAGAAATGCTTGTTGTTAAGACAAGAAGACGAACTCCGATAACGGCACCTGTCACAAAGACATGTAAGTGATAGACAAGTTTGGCACATATGGAAGTCGAATCGATAATTGTACTAGAAGCTGTGTGGCTAGCGCTGATCTAAGTACACATTATTTGACAATAACGTGACGGTTTCACTTTGTTAAATATATTTCCAGTTCAGGTGGTTATTTTTTTGTCAATATTTACGTGTTTTCTTCTTCTGTATCCAAAAACAAATCAGTTTTGCCATGCATATGTCTGCAGGGAGTGAAACCTGCCTGCTACTTTAATGAATATATTTTCATCAAATTGTACGTTAATATATTATCAGAGTGCAGAATTTCACATTGATTCCAGAGTGTAACGTGCTGAAACTGTCAAGACAGAAAGGTGTAACTTCATATTTAGCCACCATATTTAGTGACAAATGCACATGGATCAGATATTTTTAAGAGGTTTGTCAGGTGGGATAGCAACACACTAAGTTGAAAAGAAGGATGGGTCAAGTGAACATTCTCGTCAAGCTAATGCTTAGATCAGACATAATGTTTTCAGTCCTTTAACAGCTGTGTGTAACAGCTAATAGTACTGTCGGAAACAGAAGAAAAACTGATTTTAGGCTGTTACTACTGCTTGACAAGTATTAGATGAGCAACGACCTGACAAATGACCCCAATCTGCATATATGGAACGCCCCCCAGAACATTCCATTTGAGATAAGAGGGAAACGGGTTGTCGTCTACATATGGAAAAGTTCCCCGTGGGAATCATGTTTTGATTGTTATATCATATTACTGGACACGTGTTAAACAGAAGCGCCGTTGATTTCACGCCACGGTCAGCCGTGTATTGCACGTGCTTCATCCCCGATCTACCTCATGTACCTGTAGCAACCAGTGTATTCGTCCACATTCCCTGCCCCGCCTACTTGTCACAAATGCGTTTACTGCGCCGGGTCATCTAATATGTGTCAAGCAGTAGTGCTCTGTATCCCTCAAATTTACATAAGTGCTAGTAGGATATGTCGAAATAACCCACTTCGGCCTGACTGGGCATTCAGTGGGATGCGTAAGAGGGTACCCAGAAAAGCACGTTTACTCGTAAAATCGGGCAAAACAGAAACAATATGACTAGCTGCTGAAAACAATAGATCAGACTGTTGACGGCAGTTGGGTTGCTCAGCCAGGTGTGACGACGAACCGTCGACTCACCTGTCATGAAACGCATGCACTGCCTACAGGCACAAGGGGTCATCTCAAAGATGCCTGTGCTTTTTCGTTGGTGTTCCATGAGGTTTCTGTTAATATATGTAAAAGAGTATGACACCTGACACCAACAGAAAAACATCTTATTATATGTCTCAAAATATATAGGTGGCATGACCACCCGAAGATCTGAAGGACTGGATATTGTTTGGTTGTTGTTTTTTTTGTTTTTTGTTTTTTTTGAGAGGCCCCTCCTACGTATATCCTTTTATAGTGATGGCGAGACGCCATGATAGCTACATCTGTCATAGTTTCAGCATGAAAAGTATTATTTTTTACGTACGCTATCGTTTATAATGAAGCTAAGTCTAATTTCAAAATAGGCATTTAAAAAGTGCCTTTGTAATACAATATCATCGCATACTAATTTGCATAAAGCCACGGTCTGTTCCAAATGAATCACTTTGGAGATTGCACATTTCTGCACTTATTCCATTTAACACCCTTTTTCACGTTTTCTATCTCCCTACCGCTGGAATGTAGTTAGGCCGAACTTATTTTAAGAGATATTTCACACTTTCGTATATCAACTACATAAATTGTACAGATAAACGCGAAAAAACAGTTTTTTTTCCTATTTCCGACAGTACTATACAATAATAAACGTTCTACTTGAAATAACCACAACGCGCAACAGCCTCTCTTACCGTTCATCTAAAATGGACAGAAACGATGACCTTTGAACCTGCAAATAAACATAAAAACGTAAGACATTCATTGTATGTCATTTACAGTCGAATCTCGTCATCTTGAACCTGTCCCGTTAACCTCATTTCATATGTACATGCGAATATGAGCGCTTGTCTTGACCTCAAGGTGAAAATGCAAGAGGTGTACCGAATGTTGGATAATGGGTCAGTTTTGACAACACTTTATCAGTTATACCTTTGACTCGAAGTTATAATTCTCTCACTGTCAGTTTTTGATAAACATATTCCCTCATATTTAGATAAACATATTCCCTCGTATATTTTAAAGGCACAATGTCACAAAACAATTCTCTAAAATACATAATGCATTTCTCTCAATAATACTATCTATCAGTCCTTGGGGAAGTTATCACATAATTTATTCTAAACAAAATTGCGTCTTTAGATTACAACATTAAATCAAAAAGTTCAAATGAATTAATGCAACATTGCATTATGTCGACTCTCGAGTCCTCTACCGGCCAGGCATGTTTTTTTTAAGCAAACCCCATACAGTTATGTCCATTGGAGCGCTTTTAACGAATATCCTTCGCGCAACAAGTTAGACAAACGCAGACGGCACCGCATGCGACAGTTTGCTATGTACGAAGCAGTTGTTTACATTCCATTTATGGCAAATGTTCACTGTTTGGAAGCTGTTCGCAATTCGTAATGGATAATTGGTCTTTTATTGCCTCAATGGGAAGCTAGATTGAGTTCATATGATCCAAACGGATACAAAATAGTTTAGTTTAGTTTAAACGTATTTTACTCACAATGTGAAAAGGGATTGGGGACACGTTCTTTCAACTTACAAAACCCTTCTCCAAAGATATTTACGCTCACTTATTACATCACAAGAAATTATTAGAAACAGGGAAAGACTGAAGGATAACAGAGGGAAATGTTATAATACAAAAGGTGTATAGAGAGAAGACTACTGGAATACAATATAGGTCAAAATATTGTCGAAAATGTGTGGCATTGTGACTTTAATAATATATGCTGCTGTGCACTTCGTTGGTTTGCTTATTTATGCCAGATCCGGCATTTTCCAACTGCAAAAATGTCGCTTGAGGAACTCAACTGATCGAGCCGGTCCAGAAAAAAACAACACTTGTCGATCCCACGCCATAGGGCTACATGAAGCCTGATCATAGAGCATTTAGTTGCTTCATCCCACTGTCATGCCTTAAAATGTGCCTTCAATGTGAATACTTACGATAATCACTGTAGAAAACTTACATGTTTGGCACCACCAGGCGGTTGTCGCTATTTATAGAACTAACTGCTTCCATATCCTCGCCACTTAACTCAAAATCCCACAACTGTAAAAGAAATACAACTAGTGAGGGAGTGAGGAACGGAGGGAATAGGTAGAGTTCTGATGGGTTTATTTGTAGTTTAACGCCATACTGAAATGTTCCAGTTATACTGTCCCAAAAAAAGAAACCTTCCAGTTGAAACTGTGCAGCGAAGAGGATGCGCTATCTGGCAATAAATATCCAGATTACTTTCGGAAACTGACATTTGTTTTGAACAGGTTTCAAGGTCAGATCACTACGTCATGTCTTGACTCTACGACAGAACATCGCCATTAGAAGAATGCATGCTGGAGATTACCAATCTTCTGCTGCCAGGCTTCTGAATGTTCAGCATCTCCCTTATCTAAATGCTTCGAGCTGGCTGTATAGACATTACCTTCTTCTAAACTGGTGCAAAATTTCATGCGCTAAAGTTTATTTGCGGACGAGTTATAAATGTTTGAAAATACAACAATTTCGCAACAGATATCTCGTCTATGCGTTTCTTTTTGGATAGTATATATGGCGGTGGTCTGTAAATAACCGAATCTGGACCAGACAATCCAGTAATTGCTATTATAAGTTTTGATCTACGCAGTTAGGATACGATGGAGTAAGTGAGTATGGTTTCCACTTTGGCACTGTTACAGGGATATCACGGTTCAGGGACACATGATCAAGTACATAGGTTATGTGGCTCAGGAAGTGTTCTGTGCTCAACGCTGCATCCTCAGTCTTACAGCTATTCCAGGCGCGGTATGAAAACATTCGAGGTGATTTCCTACTTTGATTGAATGAACTGAATCGAAGCCACGGTAGTAGGATCCAAGCTCATGTAAGGGAGGCAACTGCCACAGCGCGTCGTCGTACCTGGAAGTTATGCTTTATCCTCTCCTCTCTCAAACTTTTCGTTAAAACAGCGTATCCTCTCTGTATTCCCCATCTCAAGGCTACCTGGGGAAGACGTTGAACACTTGTATGAAAATAAAAACTGGGTAACAAACAATCACAGCTTTAAATGATCTCCATTTAGACTTGATCAGATGTCGGTTCGGAGCCACAAAGCTGCTGAATCCCGGAGTGGCGTCTTAAAATTATCAGGGGTATAAAACAACATATTATAAAATATGGATAGCAAGAGTAAGGACACGCTCCACTGCTTACTATCGTAGTTGAGAGAAATACATTGGAAATATGACTGGTACGAAAACGAACACCTTCACAAATCATTATGATTAAATCAGAGACCATATACCGATGTTATATTTTCATTTCCATTTTAGCGGATGGCATCTTTGATTGTAGGGAATACAAGTTACCTCCCTTACCCTGAGCAAAATGCCGACGGTCGGACAATGTGATTGAAAATTAAGGTAACTATGGGCGTTGAATAAGGATCCAGGGTTTGAGGTTTAACAGATCATTTGAGGACATTGGGGAATGGGGAACATGTAGAGCTATATTTCACTTATGCTAGAGCTTTTCAGCTTTATGTGTGTAGTAATGAAAGGCAGTGCAAGCATTATTCCGGTAGACCAACGGCAACAGCACTAGGGACATGCCTGTGAGTCAAATGGAATAAACACAGTGTCTCCTTATTCATTCATTATCCATTTCACTTCATACTCAGAAGCGTATGATTAAGTTTGCTGTGTTTGAAATTCATAAAAATATCCATTTAAGTACCTGAGCCGCAGACTTTCCATATTTTTTGCCCACCGCTTCCAGCGTCGGGTTGTTGACAATGCTGAAGGAAAGACAGTTGGAGTACACAGATGGAGCCTCAGACACGCACGCACACACACAAACACAAACACACACAAACACACACACACACACACACACGTCAGATGTGTCTTTGAAACAGTATACATGTAGGTTAATAACAATGGGGCTCTTTTGGAACCTGTGAACTGTTATTTAATAATGCTTATACTACACACCTGTCATATGTTATTGTTATTGTTATTGCGGATTATAGGAAACAAATATCCTGCAACAGTAGGACAAAGTGTTTTGCTGTACCTATGTATAAGAGGCGTGTCATAAAATTTGATGATAAAAGTAGCAACACAGAAATAAAAAGGAATTAAGTGTAAAATAATTACATCTCATGGAAACTAAAAGATGCGAATGGAAACACTGAAAATCAAATAATGGTCAATTCTGCGATAAAAGAGATTCAATACTCCGACAGCAAGGATCTTATGACATATTAAGTCGATACTAGATACTGGATACGCATAAAATTATCACAGGTTTCATAGGACTGACGTCATTTGTTACTTTGTTTGCGCAACTAAATGACGCGGTCTGTCAATATGTCAGTCAGGACCAGACAATCCAGTGATCAACATCATGAGAATCGGTCTACGCAACTGGGATACGATGACATGTGTCAATCAAGTCAGTGGGTTTGCCAACCCGCCTTTTACGACAAGCATGGGTTGCTGAAGATAGTTCTGATCCGGATCTGCATGGATCCGATAAAATCATTGGGACCTCGAACTTACCCGCTATTTCCCGACATACCCCCGAGGGGGCAGTACGCAGTGACGGACATACCGTTACTCTGGCTGTATTTAATGAGGTCATTGTTGTTAAACATAGGGTGAATCTCAATCTGAAAAGTGAAACAGGAAAATGAATATACCATTATCTACCTAAACATGTATGTGCTCGGGAAGAACACAGAAACAAAGCTAAAGACAAACATTTAGTATAAACATTTTTCTAATTCAGATGACAGGGGGTTCGACGTGAGATCCTTTCTGGTATTTCATAAATGATATTCGGCAGAGAAACCATTATCGGATTCAATGTAATTTGTCAGTGTCACATTTGCGGTACTATGACATTATGTTAGTAATATTATGGTTGGTTGGTTGGTTGGTTGGTTACTAGTATATGGCACTAAGCAATACCTGGAGAGGATCTAGCATGGGGAGTCCCCCCCCCCCTTCCACCCTCCCACACGTCATTATTTTTTCACCCCGGAGAAAATGTTTTCCTGATATACTTTGTGGTTAGGACTATTCTATTTAGTAGTAACTTACTTGGTGGTTTGAAGGTTTGATTTTCAGTCCCTCCATGTTCAATAGTCGTTCGACTTGGCTGATATTGAAATTGCTAATTCC
Source organism: Haliotis asinina (assembly GCF_037392515.1). Lineage (NCBI taxonomy): Eukaryota > Metazoa > Mollusca > Gastropoda > Lepetellida > Haliotidae > Haliotis > Haliotis asinina. The sequence goes on along the minus strand of NC_090294.1, from coordinate 45,198,297 downwards.
GATGCTGCGTACCAGTCCCTTCTCCACAAGTTTCTCCATTGCCTTGAACAGACACATGGAAGGTTTAACAAACAGAACTGTGCCACGTTTACACATGTCCACATAGAGATTCCTTGGTTGGTTTAAAGCCACACTCAGCAATGTTCCATTTATATCGCGTCAGTCTGTAAATAATCGAGTTTTGACCAGACAATCCAGTGATCAACTGCATGAACATATGTGGACGCAGCTGGAATGGACGCAACGGGAATAAGATGACATGTGTCAACCAAGTCAGCGAGGCTGACCACCCACCCGTTATCCACCTCTTACGACCAGCATGGGTTGCTGAAGTCTTTTATAAACCGGTTCTGCCCACTGTGGCCCTGTGCATAAGGTTCAGGTCACAATCAGGTGAAGTTAAGCAACGATCTGCTCGGAAGGTGCTCGGATGGGTGATCGGTTTCTAGTTCTGCCCCGCAACGAAGGACAAGACACGCGTGGTCTGACCTTGGGCAAGTGAGTGTCTTCAAAATTGCCCCTGTTTACCCAGCAGAAAATGGGTACCCGGTGGGATAAATCATGGGACTAAAACCTTCTAGAGCCTAACAGGCAGCTTGTGTTATCCGGGGTAATGATATGTCTGCTTTGACTGCTAGAGCTAATACCATTCATCCAGAAAACGGAGTTTGGCGCAATATACGAGTATATGCCCATATTTTATCTCACCTATAAAAAGCACACACCTGTAAGCGTGAGTTACTGAGCTGCCAAAATCAGAGTTGTCTCCTTTTGAAATGCCAGAAATAGTTCTGATAATGTGGGTAGGTCAGACCTGTCAGACCCAGGTTCGATTTCCAACAGGCTCATGCTGTCCGTTTCTGTTTTCCAAGTCGTAATATTACAGGATCATTGGTAAAAGCGGCACAAGACCACACTCCCTTTAGCTGGAAATATTTATTGGTATCATTATTGTTTCTGGGCAAATTTTAATGGTTGTATGTCTGGAACTATTGGTTATGGATGCCGTCTGTACGCTGGGATAATCGGCTTGACATTCAACCTCTGACCTACCTTCCACGTGTCCAGATAATCAGTTTTGTTGTCATGCACTGGAGAGCTAAATGACCGATCATCGGGGCAGTCCTTGAAAAAAAGAAAAGAAATTACATTGTTAAAATATTCCGTCTGAATTTTAACACAATACGATGCAAAATCTCTCAAAGATATCTCTCAAACAAACAAAATGAAACCAAACCAAGAGTTTGAAATATTGCTTTCAAAAATGTATTTCCAATTGTTGTCCATCCGTTCGAAACAAGTCAGTGACAAGGAGTAACACCTAGTAACAGTCATGTTTGATTTATCAAAATGTGAAATGTAGCACATTTGGGACTGCGCTTTCATATTAAATTACAGTTGTGGTTAGAGTCCCAAATGGGATTCCAATCCAAGCTTTCAAAGTGAGACACCAAATTGGCAGCACAAAAAGGCTATCTACTCAAATAGTGATCTTAAACACCAGACCTCCTGAAAGAGACATGTTCAGGTTGTCTACCTCTCTGACATCTGCAGGTGTAAGTTGAAACGGCTCTAATTTCGAAAGTCATAAATATGTATTTTTAATACAGAAATTGGTAAAATGAAACACATAATAAAAGACACAAACTATGCTATAGACCTCGCGGGGGTCTGTTTTTCTGTCACTTTCTGCTTCGATCGATGTGAAAAATTAACAAAGTGGATAAATGCATAACTGCTGTATTCTTCTTTCAGTGGCATTTACGAAGATGGTGTGATGAACAAAGGGAAAAGGTTATATGGATGTATTAAATGTATAATTGTATGATATAAACATGCAACATATTAATTCTGTGTGAGGTTCGCGAAACAGAATACGTTTCTTCTTCGTTTCCTGAGGTTCAAGACCGGTAAACAATCAGCAATGTCAAACATCGAGTTATCATAGGTACAGCACAAACGCAAAATAATGACTAAATAACAAATGATTAAATAAGGACAAAGTTTATACTTCTAAACCTAATTGTCAACATACGGCATATGAAGAATGAAGATAAGATTGACCTTATAGCCTCTTATATATAATTTAGCATTGTAATAAATTGCATCAGATGTTCGCGAAAAGGTGAGCATATCTTGTCCCGCCAGTGCCATTCATCATAATCACACGCAGAGGCTTGTCAATTGCTCACCAGAAAAAATAGTCAAAATTGTTATCAAGAAATTACTTTGTACGTTAGCCTGACCTCCTTATCCAGTAAATTGATTCTTACTACAAGTTTTGGTTCATCGGGATTCATTCCGATGCGGAATAATGTTCTGCTCTATCCCAATGACTGTCTCACCTCTGTTGGTGTAGGCCAGTGGACCAGGTACAGGTCCAGGTATGTTAAACCAAGGTCCTTCAGTGAAATCCTCACCGCTTCCTCAACCCTTTCCGGTGCCATGAAGTTGGACCACAGCTTAAAAAACAATTAATATGTCAGTTCTGTGTTTCAGTAATTATTATGCTTCATTTCGATGGCGATTGAAAAAAAATATTTTTTTTTTCTTTGTTTAAAGGGGCTTCAGTTTCTTGGTATAAATTCAAGATGACAGCATGCATGTCTTGCCTGACTGTACTGAATGTTCCATCACAGGGGATAAATATTTTATATCACGAACTATGAAGGATATTTTTAATAATAACAGTTCTCGTTTTATTATTGCATTTTTAAAAGAATTAGATTTGTTAAATGATTTGGGAATAGATAAATATTTTATGATTGGATGTTTCGTTGGTAACTAAGATTGTTAGTGGCCGTATCCTCAAAGAGGGTTAAATACCATAAAATTATTGTCCTCCTGAGAGGGTACGTAAGTCCCAAAACATGGAAAATATAGGTAAATTAAAACTTTCCACTGTTTTTAATCGTAGCGTATGTGTATTCTAATGTATGGCTACATGTGTCTAAATGGCTAACAGCTATATGGACGATGTAAATCCAGCTCGGAACCATACAGGAAGCCAATGTACTGTGTGTTCCAATGGTAACTAGTATTGTGATCTGCCTTCAGGTGTTGGCAGTATATAGACAACACCTTGTATTGTCATCTGTAGATAAACTATTTTAGATCTCATTTCATTACCAGTTTTAACTTCAAATATGTGATAATCTAGCATTTTTACTGTCCTTCATTGACAGGTGTTTACGTATTACCATTAATTACTCTGTTTTGTATAAAACTTATTATTCTCGTCACGATACCGCTGAAATATTGCCGATGTGAGGATAAATTTTAACTCACTCAGTTACTCAAGATGACGGGGATATTGGGCAAAAATAGTTTCAATTTGATAGTTTCAATTACATCTGACAGAATTAAGGTTTTTTAACGGCAACGTAAGGCTAGCATTAGAAATCCCGTACATAGATTAATGAGAGTTAAGTTACCTCGTTAGGTGTGGGACACATTATTAGAGAAATTTCGAAAGGTGATCTTTACAACATGACTATTAACATAAGAGTGAGTGTTGGGCGAATGCATTGTGTTGAATTGCATTTCTTCTACTTGCCTACTTGTTCACTGACATTTCCAATTCTGTTACCTCTTGTAATAGTAAACTTACCCCTTTATACCTATTCCTGTACTAAAATACTTGTGAGCTCAACATCGCGTTTCATCTCGGTCTAGTCTGTGCTCCTAGTTTTAACATGGAATAAAGTGACTTACTTTAGATGTGACAAACAGTTCCTCTCTTGTCACAGTTTTGTCCTCTATCTTCTCCTTGATGGCTTGACCAACGTCAGTCTCGTTGTTATAATACCACGCCGCGTCTAGATGACGGAAGCCGACGTCAATAGCTGTCTTCATGGCGTCGATCAAGACCTGGTCATTGACCTACACGATGGACAATTTTGTCATGCATTATGTGGTGTGCGCAGTGATATTCACATTTCGATCAGAGCGAGCGATTGATTATCAGCAAAAAGGGCGTTCACACATTTTACCACTGTGGGATCGAACCGGTGTTAACAACGTTAAGAAGAGCCACAGCCGCACTAACCTGATTCGAAATTTAAGTGAAAACAAATTCTGTTTTAAACCGTAGTCAGACATATGCCAGCTTCACGAAATTGACCGAGACGTCTGTATAATGAACCTGGGGCAGGATTCCCAGTGACCCATGGCATGAGTACCGAACCTCGAAATAGGGGTATGGTGACATACATTCAGCAAAGTCATACGACCACGGCCCATTGATTGCAAATGGGCTTCACACATTATGCTCATGTGGGGAATGGAACGCAGGTCTTCGGCGTAACGGGCGAACACTTTAACAATGAGGCTAACCCACCATTATAATAATCGGAATCAACGCAAAAGAGTATGAACTTAGACGACTCGGACATGACTCTACTCTCTTCTTAATAAACATAAGGTGACAATTCAGTCATTAGACCAGTTGTTAGGGTTCCCACGCTACATGTAACTCACTAGCTCTCTGTGGTATATTTCAAAATAAACATGTAACAGTTGGTTTTAATTAACAAATATATAAAAAGATCCTCCGTTTTGTATCCCCTGTGATGAGAGAATCACGGTCATGCAAGTTCTGCTTGACTGTGTTGATAACAATTTCAAATCCCGAATTATGAAGGATCTTTTCAGTAATGTCAGTTATTTAATTTAATTATTGCTTTTTTATTAGATTTGTTAAATGGATAACCATTTTATGATTGGAAGTTTAAATTAGTAACTCAGATGTTTTAGTGGCTGTATCATCAAAGAGACATAAAATACCGTAAAATATTATTGTCTCCCTGTGAGCGTACGTAAGTCCACAAACATTCAAAGTTAATTAAAACTTTTCGCGTTTTTGATCGTAGAATATGTGTCTTTTAATGCATGGCTAGATTTCCTAAATCGTTAACAGCTGAATGGATGATGTAAATCCAATTACGGTCCATGCAGGAAGCAAATGTACTGTAGGTCCCTATTGTCCAGAGTATGGGGATCTACCTTCAGTTGTTGGCAGTATATAGTCACTACCTTGTACTGTCATATATAGCCCATTTTTATACTGTGTCGTCCTATATAGTTAAACTGTTTTAGATTAAATTACTTGTGTTAAATATCTATCCGTCATAATCTAGTTGTTTTCCTGTCCTTCGTTGACAGCTGAATTAATTTAATCTTTAATCACTACATACCTTGTTCTACCGTGTTTTAGGAACGATGTGGCTCAAAAACTGCCGATGTGACTTAAAATATTAACTCACTCACATTAGTCAAAGAGGTTTATTGGCCTCCGGCCAATGTACAAGAGATTTACTCTCTCTCCCTTTCTGACCTGTGATGACTCGGGATAGAACAGGTCTTCAGAAACACATGATTGTCATAAAAGGCGCCTATGCTTGTCGTAATAGGCGACTAACAGGATCGGGCGATCAGGCCAGCTGACGCATGTCCCCATTGTGCAGGTCAATGCTCCTTGGTGTCCCACTTCTTTAGCATCCGATCACGGATGTAGGTTCTAGTGCTAGCTTTGTAATCAGAGTAAGGAATAAGAAGTGGTGTCACAGATGTGTTGAGTGCTGCCTTAGCAGCAAAATCGGCCATTGTGCTCCAAGAAATACTTGTGTTCCATGAAATGGCAGCATGGCTGGGTAGCCAACAAAAGACGATGTCGCTTGACTAATGTGACATGGTGAAGACTAGGATTCCATTTTCACTGATCCGAGACATTACTTGGAAATTTTTCTAATACAAAAGTGTACAAAAATACACATCATACCTGCAGTTTGTTGTATGTCCCAAAGCCCACGAGGGGCATAGAAAAGCCACTATTTAGCGACAGTGTCGTGGGCGTGTATTTCTCCATGTTAGCAGGTATGTAGTTGAAACCAGACGTCCGCTAGCGGCAATAGCAACACAAGTATAACTTGTTCAGCTTGACCAGATCAAGTGAATACTAATGCGTTGCGTGACCGTGACACAACTGGTTGGGTCCATTATTGTGAAGGGGTGCACATTTGTCAGTCGATTGTCAACATGTCCGAGACAAGGTTGCCGTTTGGCATCTCGGTGTCTGGAAATCGTCAGCAATGTCCTAACTTTCTTTGGAAAACACAAACTAAAGATGGCTTAATGTTTCCTATGTATGCATGTTTCGCAAAAACGCGTCATCATAACATCCTCTGCTCCTATATTTGAATGAAATTAGTTCGGCCTGTCGTTTGTGACATTTGACCTCCCGGGTCATGCATATGTAGAGTAGCTCAGGTCAAGCTGAACAAACTGTAAGCGATCTTGTCTGACAGGGATTTGAAACCTTATAAATCCATTATCGCGTGAACAGCACGTGTCTTTATGGTGTCGGTGTACATGTGAATGGACGAAGATAATAATTATCAGGTGTTCAGCAGCGATAACCTGAGGTGAATATCCGAGGTGACCTCTCACTCCTTGCTGGACACGCCTACCTTCATTGAAAAGCAACTGGATGTAGGTCGCGTCGTATTGTCCTATTGTATTCATTGAAAAGGTGCATAGCTCATGTCCCAAATCTGTGTCGTGTGCTCATCTTGGGAGGCAAGCGACAAGGGTACATTCATGAATTTAGACTTGTGAGAACATATTGTTGATGATGTCAACACCAAACGCTTGCTATGAACAGTTTGTTTGTTCGATGCATGTAATGTGAATCCAGTGTGGCGTGGCCAGAGAATACGGAAGGCCCCAACCCCATATGCAAGAGAACGTAATTAACACACACACACATTCACACACGCGAGCGCACGTACGCATACCCGTGCTCGCGCACGCGCACACACACAATTATACATTATTATAGTTTAGTCAACAGACATTATAGCCAGATGTTGATATGAGACATCACTGTTGTATCATGACCTTAGCGTCCTGTCAACTCCGCCCTCTGATTTCAAAACGTGTACAATCATCTTTGCAACGTCATATTGTTTTCATTATGGCGTGACAGGTCTCTCATCTATGTAAACCTTCAGTACTGAGTGAGTGTTATATTCTTGCTGATGTATTCGCTGACACACATTTAATGTGATACAGCTTTAGCCTCCATACATTACACAACTGAAACACAATAACCCCATGCCTCGGTTCTTGACCTCAGGGACGGAAATGTTTCAGTCTTAATTGTGTGCAAATATGTGGTCCCTGTGACGGTCAGGTTGAAATACACACCTGTTCAGGTAAAGGTGGTCGCCTTCAGTAATACATATACATAACTGACGTAAACGATCGTTCCTAAGTCGTTTACAGGTAATATATCCTTGATCATGAATAGTCTACGTACGTAAAGCAGCTTGTCCCCTGAGAGTTTCTGTGGCTTCTGCCCTATGCCCCTAGATTTTCGAAGCTCTCTTAGCGCTAAGACAGTCATAAGTGCGATACATTAACGCTATCTTACGACTATCTTAGCACTAAGAGAGCTTTGAAAAACTAAGCCCTGAGACACATCCACGCGCGTGCACAGGGACTCTATCCACGAAGCAACCTTTACTGGGGTTAACCTTGGCTCCCATTTTGTAACACTGCACTAAGGTTACCTTAGTTACTTACGATCACCTTAGTGCTTTGTGAAAGGGGGCCCTGGACCTGTGGTGTCTCTTTGGGCGAGTGCTTGCCTTCGGAATGTGCCTATGCCCGCCCAGCAGTGAAAGGGTACCCGGGAGGAGAAGAAGGTAATCGTGCTGTAGCAGCTTCGGATGTATGCACGAGTGATTCAGATCGGGTGGTCAGGCAAACTGACTTGGTTGACACATGTCATCGGTTTCCAATTGCGCAGATCGATGCTCATGTTGTTGATCACTGGATTGTCTGGTCCAGACTCGACTATTTACAGACCGCCGCCATATAGCTGGAATATTGCTGAATGCGGTGTAAAACTTAACTCACTCACTCACTCACTACACATTCAGTACTCTCAATAAAGACATCCCCAAAAGGGTAAATCCTGACTGCAGTCATTGCCCTGACAGTTTCGTTTGTGTTTTTCTTGTCTAACGCTGCAGTTAGACATATCCCATTATATAGAGAGCATTTGCAGTATACAATGTATGCAATGATACATACAGTAAATGGGTGCAGTGTACAATGCAACCTTACATGGCTGTAGTATGTACTACCCAATACTACCGTATATACTACCCAATACTACCGTATATATACTACCCAATACTACCGTATGTTCAGGGTGTCATCATGATTCAAAAATGAAAAAATATTTTTAAAGCTTTTAGATTGCAGATCGACGCCCATGTAATTAATCGCTATTTTTCTTGACAGACTCTATTATTTACAGACCACTGTAAATATTTAAAACAAGATTCACTAGATTCACTAGATTCACTAGATTCTTACAAGTCCGGCATTTTACAACGTGAAAACATATCACAGGAAATATGAACTCCCCTTATGAAATTATTAAGGAGGTTGCATACAAAATATCAAAATGTCAAGAAATTGTTAAATCTGGTATTATTTTGTAGAAAAATGTCTCTTGAACTAATTATGTGATGAAAATATCAAGAGCATTTGTTTAACAAGTGGGTCCCCTTGTGGAATAAGTAACATATCAATAAAAGTCCTCTTGAAAGTAAATTACTTACGTCTATTGTTCAGTATTGTTTTTCATACATATCTTTCAATTTTCAGGGAAGTATGAAGTATTTGAGACATTAATCAACTTCTTTAAAAAACACAAATTAAAAAAAAATACTCATTCATCAGAGAGAAAAGAGATGTTTATAATAATAAGATTTTATATAAAATGAATTTTTATATGGTAAATTCACGCTAGATTATTATCAGGGTACGTTATCAGAGGGTATCAAGATTATCCCCAATTAAAACATAATACCTATATTAAATTTGATAACTCTTGCCAAGGTTTACCCCAGGATAAATACTTGCGTGGCCAAAATAATTTTTCATGAATTATGATTAGAATTAAGATAAGGGGAAATAAATGCGTAACAAAAATACGCGCCCCTACTGTCACATCCCGTCGCATACGGTATGCGCACAAACCACGTTATCCAACCTCTTTAAGAACAATAAAGATAATATTCCGTATTTGTGATCTTTATTACTGAAAAGCATAGAATGTAAACAATGCATATCTCAGTCAAAACCAGTAGAGTTTTAAAACTTTGTCAGCTGATAATATAGCTGATACGTTTAACATAATTCCGCAGGCAAAAAAAAACAGTGTAAACAGATACGAAGCCTTAAGCACCATAGAATGTCATGGATTATATTCATATGTGACAAAGTTAATTCTGTTCAACAGACACTTCACTGAACAATTCTTGCCAGTGCTGAAAGGTTTTGTCGCTTGTATTAGAAACCCATTCCTTAAAGATCACTGAAGTTGTGTGGTAAAACTTGGCATGGGCAGGAAATATGTCAGCATGGTAGAGGCAGATAGCAGCATAGACGCAGCAAATCAGGGCGCCGACAACATTCGAGGTCGTGGAATAGTGGACAGCAACGAAAGGGGTGACGAGCACATGTCACGACAGTATAACGACAGTATAACGACAGGAAGCAGCCACATCAACACAAAAACACCATGATGTAGACTGTGTGAGGGAAGATTCTGAACATTTTGAAACTATAACTTTCATTGATAGGGTCACCAAGTATGATATAGATGACCTGAAAGTAAACATGGATGTGAAACGTCAAGGTAGTCAAACTAGACACAGGCGCACAAGGAAATCTACTTCCACTTCGTGTATACAGGAGGGTGTTTCCAGAATACCTAGAGGCGTCAGGTTTTCCCAAATCGGGTACCACACAGTTGAACATGTCAAATTGAATGTGTATAATGGTACCAACATACCCCAGTATGGTAGCGTCACTTTCGCCTGCGGATTTACGGTAACTGGATGGACACTGAATTATTTGTTGCCGATAAGGAAAGCAAGGAAACCCTGCACAAACTACACCCTGACAGATTTGAAGGCATTGGTCTATTATTTGGTAAGTGTCATATTACCCTTTAAAGAGGATGCTGTACAAGTGGTACATCCGGCAAGAAAGTATCCAATTCAACTGAAAGACGAGTTGAAGACTGTTTTGGATAGGATTGAGTCTTTGGATGTGATAGCCAAGGTAACGAAGGTACCAGATTGGGTTCCTCACTTGCATTCAGTATGAAGGACAATGGGAAACTCAGAGTGTTTCTTGACCCTCTAATAAGAAAACATATCACAAGACACCGACCCTGGAAGAAGTAATGCTCATGTTTAGTGGAGCAACTGTGTTTAGTAAGCTAGATGCTAGGCATTGCTATTGGAGTGTCACTCCGGATGACGACTCTAGTCTACTTACAACTTTCAGTGGGCGTTTAGGAGGTACCGGTTTTTTCGACATCCTTTCGAGTTACGGATTTCACAGGACATCTTCCAAGAGAAGATGGATATGATTCTTGTACAGTGTCCACGGACAACTGGCATCAGTGATGATACAGCTGTGTACGGAAAGACTGTTGAAGAACATGGCCAAAATCAAAATCATCGTCTTATGGAAACTACTGATGTGAGATCAGAAAAGAGAAAATCAAGTTTTTCGGATACTATTATGATGCCCAGGTTGTACATCCTGTTCCAGTGATGCTACAGGAGATTCACAGCTTACCTCCACCTGGAAACACTGTTTCTGGGTATGACACAGTATATATCATCATTCATACCCAACCTGGCTGATTTCACAGAACCGCTGAGGATGTTAACACACAAAGACGAAGTACGAGTATGACAATGGACAGAATCGCATCAAGCTACATTTGACAAGCTGAAGACTGTGATAGTACTTCGGTCCAGAGAAGCCAACGGTTGTGCAAGTTGATGCATCGATGAAAACGTCTTGGTGCCGTGATAATGCAGGATGGCTATCCAATTGCTTTTGCAAGCAAGGCACTTACCGAACACTTACTGACACTGAAAAGCGATTCTCAAAGATTGAGCGTGAACCTCAGTAACACAGCTATGCGGTGAAAAAACTGTAACACGGGTTAAGCTACCTGAGGAGAGTCACGTATGCGTGGACTGGTTACCGAAGCTAAGAATTATGTGTGTTTTTGCTGACGATGGACAGTCTTGAACGATAACCATCGGTCTAAAAGACGCAGTTCATATATTAAATTGTGTGACATTGTGACACTTAAAAAGCCTGAAACAGTAAGTGAAGGACCACGACCAGATACTTCACCTTGGGGCGATGGGCCAAGTGTCGCCAACCAGGTGTGACAAACAATTTAAGAATGTAGGTAAGACATACCACTCCGGTGCCTGGGAGTAAATGTGATGATAGGGCCACAAACTGGGTCAGTGGGCTTGAAGACAGACACGAACTTCTGCCCATGGAAACGAAGGTTTTTCTGAGAAGAGAGAGATACGATAAGGCAGACGACCGACGCACAACCAACAACCTGTCCAGCAGCCCGCAGCAGAAAGAGGGTCAGAGCCAGAGCCAGGACCATCGCCAGTTTAACTTGTACTTTCTCCTTAAATAAAAGTAGCCTGGATTGACGAAGCGTGTTGTGTTACACTTCTTGCTGTGGTCTTTGGATTCAAGAGATTTCACACGTTTGCTTTTGGCAGCCATTGTTGAATCAGATTATAAACCCCTAGACAATATTCAACATAAGAATCTAGCCAGTACTCCACCTCGACTCCAGGGGATGATGCTCCAACTTCTACAATATGACTATGAGATTAGATACAAACCCGGAAAAGAGATGAATCTCTCAGACATGTTGTCTAAGTACAATCCGTCTCCAGGTCCAGTTATTAGAATTGACAAAACAATCCACCAGGTTCAGTTCTCAAATGAAAAACTTGAGTTGATCCGCACGGAAATAGAAAAAAGATGAAACAGTTAATGCATTAAAGACCATTATTATATCTGGATGGCCAGAGGGTTGCAAAGCAGGTGGAAAATTGTGCGTCCATTTTTGCTGAAAGATGAAAGGATTATGATACCACAATAACTGCACATTGGTCATCAGGGCATTGCCAAGTGCCAACTCAGTGCCAAGTCATGTTTATACTGGCCAGGCATCAACAAGGAGAATGAGGAATTGTTGGAAAACAGCATGATTTGCCAAGAGAATAAAAAATCTCAGTCACACGAAACGTTGCACCCTCATGGTATTCCCTGAGGTCTCTCAAAAACTATTACTAGACCAAACGGGTGATATGTTCGTCGCTCATCCGGAAGTCAAACGTAAACGCTTGTACAGTGGAAGCTGTCAAAACCGGCGTCTGTCCAATCCAGAAGGTTGTCAACACTGGCATAAAGTCTAAGTGACTTCTACATTTATCATCAGCTCTACAAAACCAGAGTGTTTCTTTAGTCCTAGTGAGTGCCGGTTTAGACAGCTTCCACTGTATTTCAGATATACGAGTGAATTCTCAGACTTTGTGATTCCAGGTTCTACCCTTGTCTTTTCGGTGATGCCCCTGGACAAGATATGGAACTTCTGGAGGGGTTAAATATACGCTGGCATGATCGCCATCAACATAAACGCTGCCGTATTTATATCTAACCAGGAACACCGCAAAAATCGAAGTTATGATTACAGTCTACCATTACATTAAATGCCATTATTTTATCCGAACATTTTTCTTTTATTAGCTTTAAGTATACTCTTCGACAATTGACGGAGGACCAATTGAAGCTTATTTTTAATTTACAGAAAAATGGGACTGTATCCGGCCATGGACAGCGTGGCTCAAACCACGAACGGTGGCCGAAATTCGTTTGTAACAGATCAGCGAAATCAAACAACAACCAATACGAGATCGGGACATGTGGTGAACATGAAAAATATAATACGGTCATCAGTTATGTAAACGGGGTCGACACCCCCTTGTGGTCGCCGGCATTGTATTAGGCGTGGCAGGCGTCGGCGTGTTACCCACCATCGTGGCCGCCCCCGTCGTCCTGGAGATGGAAATTGCTGCTGGGATGCCGTGAATCGCGCTTAGATTCATCAAACGTCAGGTGCAGCGGCAAGTCTTGAGCCAGATGAGGTTGCTGTCCAAAGCCAAACTGAACACGGTCGATGATCGAACAGCGTAAACATGTACCAACCTTTACAATACAAGCATGCAATGCCTACACATAGATGAACACCTGGTGTTATTACTATTTTACACTGATTCATACTATTCAACTGACACTTCAGTGAAGATTCCGAGCGAGTGTTAAACGGTTTATCACTTTTATCAGAAACCCATGCCTATACCACCACTGGGACCTAACTGCCACACAACACAACACAGTAGGATCACTTCTTAAAGTGGCATTTTAGAAGTACAGTATAGACAAGCTTCATGGATAATAACTTCTTTCGATACAGAATCCATATGTCTATCACTGAACTTCTTGAAAGCTTTTCCTTCTAACCTTCAAACAACCTCTGAGCAAGTGTGGAATAGTGGAATTGTGCTCTTTGAAATTTTGCTAAAGTCATTATGCTCGATTGCACATCAAAGTTGTGAAATGTGAACACCACAGGCTGCACCTGTAGGAATAATGCTCGAAATGAAAAGAAAGTAAATTGACTATTGGAAACTTGAACTCATCCCTTTTGAAGTGATTCTGTCACCCTAAATGTCTATGTAAATCAGTGCACATCATGATTAGAGTGTTAGGATAAATTAACATATGATTACTTTTACGTAAAGTAAGTGGGTGGAAATGGAAAGAAACTTTAACAACTGATGCAATTTAGAAATCATTATCAAAGTTACCATTTGAATGAACGGATAGGATTTCAAGAGACAGTAATGACATCTAACCACAACATGATGTTTATACATACATACTTTACGTTCGTGAAAACTAAATAATACAATGGCAATACGATATTCTGCTATGAGTAATATATATCATTCAGTCTGTAATACACACATCGAGCAGTCTACACAATTACAAAGAGTATCACTTATCCTTAAATGATGAAGTTACACAGGATCAATATTATAAATTTTCAACAGGTCAGCAGTTCGCTGCATTTTAAAACAGGTTGTATACAAAACAGGTATCATTTAGTAATCAAACATGAAAACAGATATATTTCTTTAAAATTATCAAGAGAAGGTGAGCATGTCTGACCGTCATTATTCTGTTGGGGCAAGGAAGAACAGAAAGACAGTCCATCGACATACTGAGAAGAAGTTTGTCCGATGACCAATGAGTGAGTGAGTGAGTTTAATTTTACGTCGCACTCAGCAATATTCCAGCTATATGGCGGCGGTCTGTAAATAACAGAGTCTGGACCTGACAATCCAGTGACCAACAACATGAGCATCGATCTGCACAACTGGGAACCGATGACATGTGTCAACCAAGTCAGCGAGTCTGACCACCTGATTCCGTTAGTCGCCTCTTACGACAAGCATAGTCGCCTTTTATGGGTTGCTGAAGGCCTTTTCTACCCCCGACCTTCACGGGTGTCCGATGACCAAAGACACAGAGACATGAATGTATGAAACTACACTGAAAAAACAGTACCTGTGTTTTTTTAACAATTCAATAAACAGACAATTATTCTAAGACTGCATAATGCATCTCAATATTTATACATTTCTTTCATATTTCAAATACATGCTTGATTACAAGTGGAAAAATACGTGGTCAGTGTTTCTTTCAAATGTTGTGAGAAATAAAATGGGTAATTTATTATGCAATATCTACGAAAACATAGTCATGTCCCCGAAATGTCATAAAGAAATGACACAGCATAGACAACATGCTGATTTGTGTCAATCTATTTGTCTTTACTGCTTGCAGCTGTCTCCGCTGGTACACCAAACCAATTTCTGAAAGCCTGAAAAATACATAATAGAGAACATTTCAAAGCACTGGCACCAACCCGTGTACCTCACAATTATTGAGTCATGAAAACAGTAAAACAATGTATGATTTAACTATACGGTGCTTGTCCTGTAAGTTGCTATTCCGGTATTATGTAAACCCTGACAAGATCTGCCTCTGTGGAATTTGGAATATTTCCATGTCAGTCCGTAATCCTTGATTTGATAATCCTGTAAACAAAGCTTTGTGTTCTATGTGAGCTGAGGGTACTGTCATGTCTTGATTTGATAATCCTGTAATCAAAGCTTTGTGTTCTATGTGAGCTGAGGGTACTGTCATGTGTTGATTTGATAATCCTGTAAACAAAGTTTTGTGTTCTATGTGAACTGAGGGTACTGTCATGTCTTGATTTGATAATCTTGTAAACAGAGCTTTGTGTTCTATGTGAGCTGAGGGTACTGTCATGTCTTGATTTGATAATCCTGTAACCAAAGCTTTGTGTTCTATGTGAACTGAGGGTACTGTCATGTCTTGATTTGATAATCCTGTAAACAAAGCTTTGTGTTCTATGTGAGCTGAGGGTACTGTCATGTCTTGATTTGATAATCCTGTAATCAAAGCTTTGTGTTCTATGTGAGCTGAGGGTACTGTCATGTGTTGATTTGATAATCCTGTAAACAAAGTTTTGTGTTCTATGTGAACTGAGGGTACTGTCATGTCTTGATTTGATAATCTTGTAAACAGAGCTTTGTGTTCTATGTGAGCTGAGGGTACTGTCATGTCTTGATTTGGGGAAACAGCTAGCTGGCGTGTTCTGCGTGAGCTGAGGGTACTGTTAGGTGTTCATTTGAGTAAACAGCCAACTGGCATTGAAACAAGGGGAGAGTGCTTGAGTACTCGGTGCCCATGATATTAATCAGTGGATTGTGCGACGTGAGAGTGCTTGATGTTCCACAAATTTATCACTCTTGAAGGTACGGGTGAGTATCGGTCTTCACCAACACACGCTTGTCTGACTTTTTTGGCACATGTCATCATAAGCCAGTTGCATAGATCGGTGCTCATGATATTAATCACTGGATTGTGCGGAGTTAAACAACTGACCAGCCTTAGGTTTACTCAAGAATCTGTCTAACAACATTCCAAATACACCAATCCATACACAATGATAGCAATAATGAGTGATATCCTAATACTGCTGGTAAAACATGCACCTGCGGGAAGGGAATATGTATCTGCACTTAATCAATGGATGTACAAGAGAAAGCCCGTGACGACACAGTCATGAACTTTTTCTTTGATTCATTGCTGCGGAGCTTGACAAGTGGGGATATAAACACAATGAAAAATATTGAAATGTGTGAAAATATATTAACTGTAATAGCATGTTAGCGTTCAAGAAATAGTTTTGATAAGTAAGTTTTGGATTTACAGTTGAAGCTGTCTAAATCGGCACTCACTAGAACTAAAGAAACAACCCGGTTTAAAGAATGAACCGAATTGTAGAGCTGATGATAAATGTAGAAGTCACGGATGGTACTGAGACTTTATGCCAGTGTTAGCAACTTTCCAGGTTAGACAGAAGCCGGTTATGACAGCTGCCACTGTATATGGATAATACATTACCATCCAGAAAGGACGTTTCCTCTTCTTGCGGTCAACTGAAATACAGGTGTTAACAAAGTATTAAATTACTCTCTGTTGCATGTTCCCTGTATGTGTAGAAATGATGAATGGGTCTACATAGCTTTTGACATTAACTATACCCTGCATAGGGATCGCAAATAAATGCATTTATCCTAGATCATTGTCTCCAGTCACTTTCAGCAAGTATTCAAGTTCTAAAATGAGCTCGGAAACCATTCATTGCAATCATTTCTAAATCATCTCAACAGCACTTTGAGTGTGAGTCGGGTTTTACATCGCGTTTAGCAATATCCCAACAACATCACAACGGGCGACACCAGATGTGGGCTTCACACATGGCACCCAAACCCGAGTCTTTCACAGCTGAGACACTTTTCTACACTAGAATCCCTTCTAAACAGTCAAAGCCTATATGTGAAGAAATGATGGATCAAGTAATTAACCAGACGGATCCAATTTACTCCAGTACTACAGGATCCAGAATCATGTGTTTGTGAAGAAACACATGAGCGCCATTCCAACCTAAACCCGTGTTAATACGGAAAATGGAAGTAATCTGAAGAGACTCGTTAAAAAGATCAAAAAGAAATACGAAGACAGATTGACATGGTGTCAACGGTGTCAATTTTCCATGGAGATACACACCTTCAGCTACTGCCTTATGTGCAGATTCTGATAGGTTCATTTTCAAAGTTGTTGCACTTGCTTTAAATCTGAGGTTTGTGACTTCAATAACTTCATGAACTGGAGCTCCCGTGATCCCATCCATATTCCTCATTACAGAAGGGTACATCTGTAGCATCTCAACAGCATCTGCCGTCTCCTGCAGTTTCCTGACATATCCCAGTGTTGCTTCTATCTTAGCCATGGTTTGCTCATGAGCCGTCATCATATTTTGCACCGTGGCCAGTGCCTGATTGCACCCATGTTTAAAATTTGCTAGTTGTCTTTTTCGTTCACTTTCTACTGCATTCTTCAAGCTGTTGTATAAGGTGTTAATGTCATCTTCATTCTCTTTTGAGATGTCGGTTAAAGTCCCTTTCCGTTTAACTTCTTTCCGGAGTGCTTCTTGTGTTAACACTGACATCTTTGAAATATGCTGACGCTTGTTTTCTAATATCGCCGTTTTAGCTTCTGCTGCTTTTTCAAGTTTTATTACCTCGTGGTCTTTGTGATCAACAACGTAGCATGAAACACAGCAGAGTTGCTCATCAGTGTTGCAGTAGAACTCAATTTGATGAATTGGATGATATTGGCAGAAGTGACCTCTTTTAAAGTTTGCCTGGGGATCTCTGAATAATTCATCCAATGTGATTATTCTATGGTCTTTTGTCCAGCGGTGGCGTTTGTGTGCTGAGCGACATGCGGCACAGTGGTAAGAAAAACATTCCTGACATCTACACTCAGCTTCATTTCCATCTGGACAATCTGTGCAAAAGATTTTCTTGATGTTGATCTGTAAATATTCCGTCAGTTTATTCCGTAGTGGATCAATCGGTAACGTGTCAGAATTTCCGCTCACGGTCTGGACCTATCGACACAATGGACAAGTGATCTTGTGTCCTCCCTCTTTTGTAAGCAGTGACTGTAGACATGATGTACAGAAAGCATGGAGACAGGAATTGAGAATTCGGGGACGTCGGCATGTCTGGTTGAAGTGTTGAGCACAGGCAGGGCATTCCAAGAAGATGTCCTTGAAATCTTGGACATCAAGCTGACCTTTGACATTCTTTGCTATAAATGTAAAGCAAAATTATTTACTCCCATTGTTACGAATAAATATATTGCTTAATTGGGATTTATACTGTTGCCAGAAATATTTCATCAGCATCACAGCTGGGTCACAAGAAATGAGTGTCACACGTGGGGACTTAAAGTCGACCCTTCCGCCTGACTAATAAAGTTTAATCTTAAATATTGGGCTAATATTTCACCTATCAAGGGATATTTATTAGTATTATTAATATGTTGTTGCATGTGAATTTCTAATCATATTTCCTAAGAATTTTGGAAAGAGCACATACAATCTCCAAAAGCTCATCAGATCGCCAGAAATCCTCTCAGTTCAACCAGTGACAGCCGTTACATATCACGTTTCTGCATTTGGATCTTTCCATTATCTATATTAAAACCATGACATTATGCAACACAATTCTGTTAACTATATTTAGCGATATCCAGCCAGGGGAGATAACCGAAACAGCTCTGGCTGGATATGCCTACTATATTCTTTGTACTTTCAACATGACGATACATATATTCATGATTTTTACACTCATATTATGCCACAAACGATTTAAATATCGATTATTTATGAATACTTTTTGAAGGTTAAGAAAAGAGACGATTGACGAGGAATGTATATGATCGGTTAAGGAAGGAGGCGGGAAGAGTCCATTTCTCAGTTCCCAGAATTTGCAACTTCCGAACTGAAATCGAAGCTTAAAAACTCCCTACTTTCTGTTTGGTAATCCGAATTCGTCCGGTGTCTGCAGATTACCAGCGAAAATAGGTCACACGTATAAAATTAGTACTGTTTGCAACAGTAGAAACGGTGCTGAGAATCGTTGTCGTCAGAATATGTTTTGGATCAGTAACCCAGGCAGCCGTATGTACTTCTTCATTGGCCAGTATCCACTGTGACTGCCCCTCCTTGTCTTACACTCCTTCGTTATTTCTACTCATCAAATGTTGACAGCTAAGGTCATATATTCAAGAGAGTTTTGCACATTCATACTTCAGTTTAACCAGCAATACACAGATATTGATAGAAAATCAGACACCCTTCGAGTATCAATCCTTACCTCCTTCACCTTCCGCCATGTTGTTTGAGACTTTCTGTCTACGAGCTTGTCAGGTGATGTACGTCATTATACATCGTGACAGTTCGAGACATTTCGTAATAACACGGACAATATATACATTGTATATATTTTCTTTATATATAATGTTTTCTGAAAAGCTTTCGGGTCGTTATGAAAGCAGAACAACCATGTCGTGCATACAACGCGATATACACAATGAGTGGAGTGAATAGGTGACTGCAGAAGTTGTAAGTAATTCGAAAAAGTGTTTAGTGATGGTTTACAGTTAAAAAGAGTATATTTATACATGAGACAGGGGGGCTATAAAAAAATGACGAGGATTACCCGTGAGGGTGGGATAGGTAATTAGGGGAGTGGATTAGTTAGAGAGGACAATCTCAGGACTTTTTATTCAAGATGCAATTGACACCCTGACAGGCAAGCTGCAACTTGAACGTCAAATCAAGGTGACCCAGCATGGACTGTAAGCACAGACGTCTCTGGCTTTATCGAAGACTTTTGGGAATCACCAACCAAGGAACCAGTATAAACCCAACCATAACTCATTGTATGGAAGAGAATGACAAACTGCTGAAAGAAAGTCTGGAAAAGGAAATCAAAGCTCTGTAACTGACGATACGCGTAATGAGATGCAATTTTCAGAAAAGATATGCATTAGGACAATTAACAGATTATCTTGAGTGCATGTGTCACACAAACAAGAATAACTTTAAGATTTTGGAAAGTTTTCATAAATAGTTAGAACTCTGAAGAGAAATGTGTAACCTTTAATGATTTTTAAAAATATTCTTAAAAACCTCAATGACTCTGATGATGACAGAGTTGTCATACGGGACAGAACATTCTAAACTGTAATGTCCTTAATGAGGAGGTGAAATCCTCAGTGCTATTAATATGGTAAAGGGAGATAAATCTGCAGACTAGACGAAACCGAGAATGCATAATCTCGACCAAAGATTTTGTGATTCATTTGTGTTCTAAATCGTTTCAGAATGTTTTAGGTTCGGGAATTATCCCAGAAAGCTGGGCAGTTGGTGTAATGGCCTATTTACATAATGAATGGCAGTAGATGTGACTCTGGGAATTATAGATTACAATTTTCTCATGCTTTAATAAATTATTCACTCTGGTTTTATTTGACCTCCCGACTACTCTTGTTCATGATAAGTCTATCATTTAGAAAACAGTATTCCACAATTGATATTATATTTGTTTTAAATGCATTAATTGATAGTGTAAGATCTGAAGAGAAGAAACTTTCTTGCATTTTTGTAGACATACAAAAACCTTTTGATAACATTTGGCGTGTAGGTCTTTGGCAAAGAATATTTCCATATGGTATTTGAATTAAAAAAATGTATATCAAAACATAAAATGAAGCTTAAAATATAGTGATCTGTCTGGGGATTTTTACGTCAATATCAGATTGATTTAAATGACAAATGGGCTTTTTGTAGTATAATCTCTACGAAATGTAACACTTTTGGTTTTCTTGATATTAACCTTATACTCCCATGTTTTACAATGCTGTCACACGTGGGGACTTAAAGTCGACCCTTCCGCCTGACTAATAAAGTTTAATCTTAAATATTGGGCTAATATTTCACCTATCAAGGGATATTTATTAGTATTATTAATATCTTGTTGCATATGAATTTCTAATCATATTTCCTAAGAATTTTGGAAAGAGCACATACAATCTCCAAAAGCTCATCAGATCGCCAGAAATCCTCTCAGTTCAACCAGTGACAGCCGTTACATATCACGTTTCTGCATTTGGATCTTTCCATTATCTATATTAAAACCATGACATTATGCAACACAATTCTGTTAACTATATTTAGCGATATCCAGCCAGGGCAGATAACCGAAACAGCTCTGGCTGGATATGCCTACTATATTCTTTGTACTTTCAACATGACGATACATATATTCATGATTTTTACACTCATATTATGCCACAAACGATTTAAATATCGATTATTTATGAATACTTTTTGAAGGTTAAGAAAAGAGACGATTGACGAGGAATGTATATGGTCGGTTAAGGAAGGAGGCGGGAAGAGTCCATTTCTCAGTTCCCAGAATTTGCAACTTCCGAACTGAAATCGAAGCTTAAAAACTCCCTACTTTCTGTTTGGTAATCCGAATTCGTCCGGTGGCTGCAGGTTACCAGCGAAAATAGGTCACACGTATAAAATTAGTACTGTTTGCAACAGTAGAAACGGTGCTGAGAATCGTTGTCGTCAGAATATGTTTTGGATCAGTAACCCAGGCAGCCGTATGTACTTCTTCATTGGCCAGTATCCACTGTGACTGCCCCTCCTTGTCTTACACTCCTTCGTTATTTCTACTCATCAAATGTTGACAGCTAAGGTCATATATTCAAGAGAGTTTTGCACATTCATACTTCAGTTTAACCAGCCATACACAGATATTGATAGAAAATCAGACACCCTTCGAGTATCAATCCTTACCTCCTTCACCTTCCGCCATGTTGTTTGAGACTTTCTGTCTACGAGCTTGTCAGGTGATGTACGACATTATACATCGTGACAGTCCGAGACATTTCGTAATAACACGGGCAATATATACATTGTATATATTTTCTTTATATATAATGTTTTCTGAAAAGCTTTCGGGTCGTTATGAAAGCAGAACTACCATGTGCATACAACGCGATATACACAATGAGTGGAGTGAATAGGTGACTGCAGAAGTTGTAAGTAAAGTGTTTAGTGATGGTTTACGGTTAAAAAGAGTATATTTATACATGAGACAGGGGGGCTATAAAAAAATGACGAGGATTACCCGTGAGGGTGGGATAGGTAATTAGGGGAGTGGATTAGTTAGAGAGGACAATCTCAGGATTTTTTATTCAAGATGCAATTGACACCCTGACAGGCAAGCTGCAACTTGAACGACAGGTCAAGGTGACCCAGCATGGACTGTAAAGACAGATGTCTCTGGCTTTATCGAAGACTTTTGGGAATCACCAACCAAGGAACCAGTATAAACCCAACCATAACTCATTGTATGGAAGAGAATGACAAACTGCTGAAAGAAAGTCTGGAAAAGGAAATCAAAACTCTGTAACTGACGATACGCGTAATGAGATGCAATTTTCAGAAAAGATATGCATTAGGACAATTAACAGATTATCTTGAGTGCATGTGTCACACAAACAAGAATAACTTTAAGATTTTGGAAAGTTTTCATAAATAGTTAGAACTCCGAAGAGAAATGTGTAACCTTTAATGATTTTTAAAAATATTCTTAAAAACCTCAATGACTCTGATGATGACAGAGTTGTCATACGGGACAGAACATTCTAAACTGTAAATGTCCTTAACGAGGAGGTGAAATCCTCAGTGCTATTAATATGGTAAAGGGAGATAAATCTGCAGACTAGACGAAACCGAGAATGCATAATCTCGACCAAAGATTTTGTGATTCATTTGTGTTCTAAATCGTTTCAGAATGTTTTAGGTTCGGGAATTATCCCAGAAAGCTGGGCAGTTGGTGTAATGGCCTATTTACATAATGAATGGCAGTAGATGTGACTCTGGGAATTATAGATTACAATTTTCTCATGCTTTAATAAATTATTCACTCTGGTTTTATTTGACCTCCCGACTACTCTTGTTCATGATAAGTCTATCATTTAGAAAACAGTATTCCACAATTGATATTATATTTGTTTTAAATACATTAATTGATAGTGTAAGATCTGAAGAGAAGAAACTTTCTTGCATTTTTGTAGACATACAAAAACCTTTTGATAACATTTGGCGTGTAGGTCTTTGGCAAAGAATATTTATTTATTATTTATTTATTTATTATTTATGAATTAAAAAAATGTATATCGAAACATAAAATGAAGCTTAAAATATAGTGATCCGTCTGGGGATCTTTACTTCTGGCAAAAGAGGAAGGAGACCTGTCACCATTACTATTTTCCCTCTATTTGAATTATGTTGTAAAATTGATTAAGGAAAATAACTGTAAAGGTATAGAATTAGGTTATGTTGCTGACATTTTAAAAGTGCATTTACTTCTTTATGATACAGTTTTGTTATTTGAGAAAATGCAAGTGATTTACAACATTGTTTAGATACTTTAGGCCAGCATTGTAAAACATGGAAGTGTAAGGTTAATATCAAGAAAACCAAAAGTGTTACATTTCGTACAGATTATACTACAAAAAGCCCATTTGTCATTTAAATAAATCTGATATTGACGTAACAGAGCGTTATGCCTACCTGGAATAGTTTTCCATAGAATTAGAAAATGTACGCAGTCATTAAAATCCCTTAAGCAACCATCATTTATAACATTACATTTGATGTCATTTTAGGCTCAAAATCAGCATTTACTCTTGGACTGTCAGTGCATAGCGTTTGATCACATGACTTTACCCATCTTGTTATATGAGTCAGAAGTTTGGGGATTTTGTAATATTTTATTATTAGAAATGGTTCATAAATATTTTCTTAAATTGTGTTCAAATTTGAGAAAGAGTACACCAAAATAAATGTCATATGGAGAAATGGGTAGATTGACTATTGATGTTTTGTTATTGCCATAAATCATTGACATGTTATAATTCTAATAAATAGTCAGGTATTTGTCATAATGTTTCACACAGAAAAGATATTCAAACTATCGTATTTTGATAACTGGCTTAAGCATTTTAAAAATATTTTAGACACTTGTGAGCTTAGTTTTGTTTGGATTAATCAATGTGCTCTAAATATAAATTGATCAATTAAAATTTAAACTATCATTTTATCCAAAGTTGACACACTGAAAAATCTTTATCATCTAAAAGAAAATTCTGTTCTT
Source organism: Haliotis asinina (assembly GCF_037392515.1). Classification (NCBI taxonomy): domain Eukaryota; kingdom Metazoa; phylum Mollusca; class Gastropoda; order Lepetellida; family Haliotidae; genus Haliotis; species Haliotis asinina. The sequence goes on along the minus strand of NC_090294.1, from coordinate 45,174,124 downwards.
GTATCAAACAGCAGTTTGGCATTGGTAATTATTTGTTGACACCATTAACTATTACAAGGCCATTATTAAGAATTAAAACAAGCAATCATTTACGACCTGTAGAGAAAGAAAGATGGACTCATGTACCATTTCTTGAGAGAGTTTGTTCACTTTGTCATGCACTATTTATACTTCCATCAACATATAATGAAACGAATGACTTCAAGTGTGAGAAGATGGGAGTGAAGACTTGCCAACTAAAGCAGTGATGTAAACAGCGAGCAATTGTTTGTGTTATAGACAGGGGGTGTATAAGGGTTCATTTTAAAGTTGTGAGTTTGCAACCATTTGGAAAGTGTATGGGTGTGTCTGTTTTTCCTGTATATTCAGCTGGTGTTAGTATTACAACCTTATGTTATGTTTTAGTGAGAATATGTCAGTGAATTGTTTGTATATGTATTGATATTTAATGGCATTTCACCTTAAATATGTAACCTTAACTGAGGCAAAATATATGTAATATTATTGTGGAGGTTAGTGATATCACTGAATTGTGATTCATATGAAAATATCTTTGAATGTCCCTAACCTAGTATTCTAGCATAATGAGAATATTTAGTCGGCGTTCATGTATAATGTATAGTTGTAATGGTGTATATCAAACAGACAAACAGACTTTATTCAGAGTTTAAGGTCTCATGGCCCAGAGTACATAACAAAAACATTAATATGTCAATAAGGTGTTTCTGTATAGTATACTTATTTAAAGTATAGTGTTGTATATCGAGTGACTCTAAAACAGCCTTGTAAACACTTCTTATGTTTGTCAGATATATATCTTGTGTATATGCAAAGCCCACCACGTACTCTTTGTGTCCGAGGTAGGTGTTACACCCAGGCTGTCCCAACCGATCGTAAGTGGTCGATCGTGACATGCAGCCGTCGATGTGAACTGACGACTACGTCTGGGGAGAGTGACGTGCCCCGTCAGTAAGACTGTACTGACTGTTAAGCAGAGATCATGGTGACAGAACTGCGTAAAGATTTACATGCAGGGGAAGGACCCCTAACCTACTACGAATGATGCTAACTGTCTGAAGTTCCACATGTGGTGATAGCAACATCATTAGTGATTTGTTCAGAATACACTATTTATTGATTTGTGTTATCAGTAGAATCCTTGAATTGTTTTATCTCCCTTGTATATAACATAATGGTTATTATTCTTTATTTATCCTCCAAGTTGGGAGAGTACAAAAATACGGTAACAATTGCAAAAATTTATAACACTGTCAGATCGTAATGTAATGTCACTCTGAAGTTTGGCGGCACAACTTAGTGCTGTGTGACTTCTTTGCACAACAGGTGAATGTACCTTGCAGCCACACAGGTGAATGTTCTCTGATCTTCCGCATTCAGTCCATACTGTGGTCTACATGACAGAAGGCACAGAACCATCTCAATGTCTGACAAGTTGTGGAACCATATACTGAAGTCCACAGTATTAATCAGTTCATACCACAGCTGATCTCTTACAGGGAGTAAGTCATCACACTGCACGACAGCATGAACATACGGATCACTATATGTCCGTCCACACTTCTCACACAGATACACAGCATCTTTACTGTCTCTGATGCTGGAACATACTTGCACCAGGAACTTGGACGAGGTTCGGTACAGGTGGTCTTCCCGAGACAATGTCCATGCTGGATGGACACCCAAATCTCTGTGTATCTGTGAGAACCACTGGAGATCTGGACCAACTGTTATCCTATCAGGAGGCGAGGAACTTCCAAACAGCAGCTTTCAAACTTCGCTTCCACGATGCCTTATGTGGAAAGATGCCAGTTGAAAAGTAGATTTCTAGCACACTTATCAAATTATACTTCTGGGGGAGTCTCATCAGATCGGGAATGAAAGCTCTCGGTTGTGCACACGCACCATGAACGAAACACAAAAGCCTTGTCAGAAACACCTGGTGCGGAAGGTAGGATCCGTTCATGTTTATGAGGTTTCCGGCAAACAAGAGTTTCTTTTTATCTATCTCTGTTTCCAATGGTAGTAGACCCAGGAGACCAAGACACACATCAGTCCTAGTTCTCTTTGGAAGGCCTTGGATCGTTTTTATCACATGTCTGTAGGAGCGTTCAAGCATAAGAATCTCAGTTTGGCTGAGAGAGTTCCACAGTTCACTGCCGAATAGGCACTTTGGTAGCGCTACTTTCTGGATCGGTTTCAGACAAACAGTAGGAGACACAAAGGATGGATTCAGCCCCTTCCTTGACATTATGTAAGCATAGGATCTGAGCTTAGTGCATTCGTCTAGTGTTCTTTCCATTGAATTAAACCCGCCACAGAGTATAATGCCGACATGTTTGACTTGATTAGCTGCTGGTAGTGGACGCCAATATGAGGACAGTTCATCAGCACCAACTTTAGATTTATTGCTAGCCCGAAATGTAACACGCTCAGTCTTACTGGGCGGGAATGTGAAGCGCCACACTCTGCTGTAGATTTCTGCAGTTTTCAGAAGGGAGCGGAGACAACGTTAACTGGTACAAGAACTCACCAAAGCTACGTCATCGGCTTGTGTCGGACACCCTGTATTCAAATCCATGGTCAAGGCACCCTTTTCCGATTCAGTGATATCGTCTAAGAGCTGATTGATATACAGCAAAAATACCCTAGCCGACAATACTCCACCCTGACATACACATTGTTGCGACCTCGCCGCATTTAAGTTTATATATTCCACCTTTTCATTCATCTCATGTTGTGACATACATCAACTATTTTCTGCCCTTGACATATGTACAAAAAGAAAGCTTAGCAAATCCATTTAATATGAAATATTTATTTGGATAATGAATGATTATGCTGGCTCGTATATGCATGAATGTATCATACATGTATTCATGTACCACTGTGAGAGGTCTTTTTGGAATAGTCCATAGACCCCATGTCGTTGGTATACATCCTGTTTTATCGTTTCACCACCACGTGCTTGAAACGGGTATAGGTATGTATGGTGACACGTCCCAAGTGTTCAGTAAAACCTTTGATCATCCATTAAGACTTATCAACGTGAGTATAATCATTATACCAGTGTCAATATACTGTGACGTGATGGATCGTTGCTAATCGAGCAACAAACGTTGTATGTGATTCAGGTAGCCACCATGATCTAAACTTTAGTCAGTTGTCAATGTACAGTATACCCTGGTTATAATGCCCCCTTTTGCCCAGGAGAAAATATGGCATTATATCTAGAGTGGCATTATAAGACATTTAGCGCCCCATGGAATCAGCAATGTGACTGAGCTGATGTCTTCTGGAATGAGCCTTGATTTCAGCACCTAGAGGCTTCAGGTGACGTGTAGGTGACAAGAAATGTATTATATGTGTTATCCTATCTGGGATTACATGACTACGTAAAACATTGGTCAAGTAATTGAGTCACGTCATATAACCAATTAAAGCCTGAAACTGTATACTACGTGCAGCTTGTGTACTTGGCATTATAACTAGGTAAAAATACCTTTGTAATCAGACTGGGAGTCGTCATAATGGGAGGATACCTCCCCAAACTAGTGGCAGTTATATCCCGGGTGGCATTATAATACATATGTGCAGGAAATCTGTTCTGGTAAAACATGGTATGGCATGAAAACCCGAGTGGCCTGTATAACAATTATGAAAAACTGATTTGTTCAAACTGTCAGTAGATTTTGAATCCATATCAGAATGTGTGCCAAGCAAAAGCAACAGAGCGCATTCAACAGATTGAACTAGATGTTATTGTCACAAAGGTAGACACCCCAGTCATTAATATGCCTCGTTACTTATGATGGATGATAGTGTATTTAATAAATGTAATGTTGAGTCATATAATAATATACTATCCCCAAAAAGAAACGCATATTAAAATATCTATTAATTACCTACTGGGTTTAAACAATCGTCAAAATATGTAACTAAAATGTTGATAGCATGATTTTACCTGGGATGTTGATTTTTGTGAGATTTCTTACTAGGACTAAAAAGGATTAAAAGGACATCGCCACAACGTAACAGAAATTACCTTCCAGTTGAAATTGTGCAGCAAAGAGCATGCACTGTCTGACAATATAAATCCAAATTACTTTCAGAAATCGACATTCGTTTAGAAGTAGTTTCAAGGTCATCATTACGTCACGTCTTGATAAGGAACATCGCCATTGACAGAATGCACACTGGAGATTACTAGTCTTCTTTCGCCAGGCGTCTGAATGTTAGTCTGAGAAAGATATCACGGCCTTAGCTCGTTGCAACCAATGAGGTATAGGAACTATTGACTCCACCATACCAGCAGGCCTCGCGTAACCACTGCAGCCCAAGATCGGTACATCCGGGTACTACAGTTGCGTGAACGTATTGCCACGGGTGAGAACCCAGCAGTCAGGGTACTTGGACTTCGGAGGATATCCCGTCAAACTGTACGAAACAGGCTGAAGGGATTGGTCTGAGAGCCAGGACACCCGACGTCGGGGGCGTTCTACTTCGACACTATGGCCATCGGCCATCGGCCATCGGCCATCGTCTCTGTTATCCAAAGGTCTTTAGGTCTTCTAAAAGGTACAAATATTCATGCACCAAAATCTATTCATGGGCGAGTTATACATATTTGAAAATACATTTTCGCAGAAGATTTGTGGTCTATGCGTTTCTCTTTTTTTCTTTTTTGATAGCATATTTAGGATTAGACGTTGATTGACTCATCCAGGTCAAGTGGTCAACGTCAGGTACGACATAGAAAGGACGTGACAGGTCAGGAAATGTGAATGAAAGGTGTGTGATTTTGTGCACATATTCGTGCAGAAAACCCTTCACTGGACGAGAAAACAAAACTAAAGTGTCATGAATAGACAGTCAGTGTAGTTCAGCTGTTGCGTGCTATGACGAGGTGGTCATGCCATCCTGAATTGTCTATAACGCTGATATCAAAAAGCCCCAGCTCGACAAAGCGTGCAATCTACTTTCTCCCGCTTTCTATTGAAACATCAGTGCGGAGTGTGACTTGATTTAAAAATATTTTTATTCATCAAAGAATCTGGTTTGGTAACTACGCAAAGCTTTTGTGAATACATAACCTTGCAAATATAGCGCAAACAGAATACACAAGAACTAGAGTGAGTTAGTTGAATTTACGCCGCAGCTATATTCCAGCTATATGGCGACGGTCTGTAAATAATCGAGTCTAGACCAGTCAATCCAGTGTTCAACAGCATCAGCATCAATCTGCATAATTGGAAACCAATGACATGTGCCAACCAAGTCAGCAAGCCTGACCACCCGATCCCGTTAGTTGCCTCTGACGACAGGCAGAGTCGCCTTCTTTGGCATGCATGGGTTGCTGAAGGCCTAATTTACCACGGGACCTTCACGGGTACACAAGAACTAGACAAAACGACAGAATGAAATAGACAAAATGAAATAAACTTTAATCTTAACATCGTATGTGCATTGAGAATTTTAATTAACAACACGCTTGCAGTTACGTTTCATCACTTTTTGTTACGATAATTATTACTTATCATTTGGTTTAGACTGTTTGGTGTATCGAAACGTTTAATCTTGCAAATGAATTGGAGAGACTCTACAATATTATTACTTTCTTTGTTGGTAGTTGGCGGTGTTCCGTACAACACAGTTTGGAGGCTGTGGCCATTTACATAAAAGTGTGTATTTATTTATCTCTAAAGTCAGTATATAATTTACATGTAAAGAGATAATGAATAACATTTTCATTGTGGTATCCACAAGCGCATTAATTGATATATACGTTGATTTTATCCGCATTTAGATCACCGCAGCCGAGCTTGAGACGACTGGGTACAATCTGACCAACCTGACTATCATAATTCAAGTTAAGATATTTATTGGATTCATAGTTTATTATCAGTGTTAAATGTGCCTATTGTATTGGCATTTTCGACGTCGTCAGGTAACGAATTCCAAATATTAATGGTGTCTGATAGGAATGATTTTTCATATGTTTTTGTCCCACAGCTTATTGTTTGTAATTTTGGATTGTTTCTGTGATTGTATTGAGTGTTGTTGGCGATTTAGATACAAGGTCACATAAGTAGTCTGGGGCGAGATTATTATTCATCTTGTTAAAGTTTACCCATTTGATGTCATGCGTTTTTCTTTCAATGCTTTGAAATTTAGTTTCACGATACAATTTTTCATGACTAGCATATATTGCTGAGTGCATGTAAGTGTAACCGTTCAATGAGAAGTGATTGATCAATTGTACAGTTTTCCCAAACATGACAACAGTAATCAAACATCATCTGCTATATCGTTGATGTCCACAATGAAGAGGGGTGGTCCCAGGACAGAACCTTGGGGGACGCCAGCGTGTGCAGCTTTATTATCAGAGCAATATACATTAATGTCAGCTTTTGTGATCTACCCCTAGATAACTTTCAAACCAATTCAAAAGAGATTCATCAATACTACAGCTCTTTAGGTTTTATATTATGCCTTATGCCAAATTTATCAAACGCCTCACTGATGTCACGAAAACACCCACCTCTGATCTCTTTATCATTGTCATGCCCTTTCGCAATAAAATCATACAACTAAGTTAATTAATATTGATTTGCGGTAGAGTCGTCCGATATGAAACCAGATTGTAAACTAGTTAGGGTATTATTATCAATGAAGTAATTGAAAACATATTTAAATACATTTTTTTTATCTTTAGACAGACAGCTCGTAAGGAATAGGATGGGAACTGTTGAAGATATATGTGTACTTCTGTTCGAGAAAGAGTCCATTCAGTCAACTATACACGGCTGGTAAGGGGGATATCTGTGTCTTTCGGGATATATGTCTCTTCAAACACAGAAGTTCACCAGTGGGTCCACATCACTTTATTCATAGTTTAATGCGTTACGTGTAGTTATAACTACATGCTCAACAAGGGCTTTACGTCGTTGGGGAGCCGATGGTCAGCTAACCTGACTACCCGCTGTCTCAAGGTCAAGTCCCGTAACACTGCGAGCCCATTGTCTATCTACTACTGACTGGCAGGCTGCGCTGAATCGTATTGCGATTTATGTATGGTCAGTCTGCACAATTTAGGCACATCTTCCACAATGTTCAACTCCCGTGGTCAACCAGCTCAACTCTGTGATGAATTAGGGTTAATTGGAGGCAGAGAGGATAAAGAGTGAGGAAGGGCCCGCGTAGAGAGGAAGAGAATGAGTTGGAGGGGAAGAGAGGGGAAGACAGGGAGAGAGGGGGGGGGGAGTAGAGAGAGGGGGAGAGAGGAGAGAGGGATGTAGAGAGACAAGAAGGGGCGCAGTGAGTGCAGGAATACTCGTTATTATCTATTTCTCTTGTGCTTTCCCAACAGATCTTTACCTTCATGGTTTCAAACTTGCTTTAGATATATTTGTTCAAGAGAATGGATTGCGTACGAATTATTCCAATTGCGAAACCCTGTCCTATTTACAGTGCTTTCATGCAAAAGTGAAACAAACTATATGTACAGGGATAGAAAGGTATATACAAAAGGAGAATAAGATATTAAAATAACAGTCATGCATTGAATACACTAATTATTTAGATCATAAACATTATATCCAAGTACTGAACCGGTTGGAATTTGATATATGTTTTTGAACTTTAATAATCTGTACATTGTCACTGTACGTAAGATCTACACTGCCATTCAATAGTACCTCTAGATCCAGGTTTATTGGTGCTATCTAGTTTTAAACTTGTTCAGGATACATCAAGTTCTGTATTAAATAGAGTGGCTGACGACTGACCTATACACAAGTAACACATTTCTACCTTCCATCTGTCAGAACTGAACACTGTTGTAGCGTCATATATAAACAGGACACGGTTGTAAAATAATTATTTTTTTTTATAACTGTTTCAAGAAACAGATTTCTACCTTCCATCTGTCGGAACTGAACACTGTTGTGGTGTTATATATAAACAGGACACTGTTGTAAATGTTTATAACTGTTTCAAGACACAGATGTCTTACCTCTACATTTCTTACCATGGCGTCAGTATCTTTCCCAACAGATCCACCTTCGCGTTGTTAAACATGTACCAATCAGTTTTCTAAATGAAATAGATATGTTTCTGTCATGTGTATATCGAACTTTTTATTTTCAATGCCTGAATGTTGTCTAGAAGTAAAACTAAAACGGTACACACAATTTTACTGTACATGGGTCAAAATCATTTATTTCTCATAACGTCTCATTTAAAAGAAATAGTTGTCATGAAATGTATCGATATCATTTAAACATCCGGTTCACCTCTCCAAGTAGGGCCAGGGTTGAATGATTCAGCGCTTTTTTTTTACAAATGAATGCCAATAGTTTCAAGTCGTACCCTCCACTGATTTGTCAATAGAAAGCTTGAAAAAGATAGATCGCACGCTCTGTCGAGCGGCGTTTTGAAATCAGTCGTTATTCAGGGTTATAGGAAAGTCAGGGTGACATAACCCCTCCGTTATTACAGGCAACAGTTGAACTACACTGACTGTCTATCTATGACGCTTTACTTTCGTTTTCTCGTCTCATGAAGGGTTTTCTGTGTTTTCTGAAACACACACCCTTTCTAACTTGTGACGACCTGTCAATGTCGTACCTGACGGTGACCACGTGACCTGGACGAGCCAATCAACGTGTAATCCGCCTGATCCACCTGATACACCAAAAGGACCGTCTGACGGCTTAAACAATACCACTGTTGAGAAATATGAATAGGTACCCAACGCTATAACCGTCTAGTGAATCTTTGCCTGTCCCCTACCTACAGCCTTCATCCCAGTACTCAAACAGGAAGTAAGACTTTGCATGAGCCGTCGCAGGTCCTGGGTTCGAGTCAGTGAAAAATAAAACTTTTAGAATTTCTGGGTGAGGGGGCCACTAAGAAGCGATGAGAAATACAGAAATAAACAACGCCGCCCTGCTGTCGATCACAAGATTTTCTGGTGACTTAGCTCGTCACCTCTCGGGTCTTGGTTCAAATCACATTACGAGTACCGTTTGTGAAGCCCATAATCTGGCGTCCTCCACCATGATAGTCGGATTATTGACAAAAGGGACATAAAATACATATACGATTAAAATCTGCCCTAGTCCAGGCAGTTCCACGAATTCTTCATGATGTTCGTAAATAAATCCATTTAAACTGCAAAAAGGGCCCCAGTGACATGGAAGGTTCAGACCTTGGGAAATGTGGACATTTTAGGTTTTAGTATTGCAGGATGGGCTAGGTAGTTGCGGACATAATGTGGTTCAGTGATTGTAAGATACACATGCGCGCGCACGCACACACGCACACGCACTATGAGATGCAAACATGAGACGAATGGTACTTTTAAATAAGGTTTAACCTGCGATACACAGATGACAGAAAACCAAACAACCTGCGAGTATCAATCCTTACCTGCTCCACCTCCCGCCCTGTTGTTTGTCATGTTGTTACGTCACAATAAATTGTGACAGCTATGGACATTCCGGAACAAGACGGATAATGTGAATATAATTTCTTTTTTGTGACAGGTGCAATACATGTTTAACATATCAGAACTACCATAGTGTGTACATTGGTACGTTGAGTGGACTGAATAGGTGTTTTGTGTTCAATATTCTGGTGATTGGGTAATCGATTTGGTTGGCTGTCAAGACACTGAGACGTCGTGAATCCATACTGATCACCATCTTGTCTGGCGAAGTCCTGAGTTCGTCAAGTCGATTCGCCTCATGGGAACAAAGTGAAATCCACCATGGCATTTCAGGAATGCGATTAGAGGCAAAAAACATACAGACCATCCCGCTCAAGCGTAACAGACTCATCCGTGAACATTCCAGGCAGACGCCATGCACCGATTGGTTTGAAGGGCAATCGAAATGATGAAGAAGAATGGCTTTTTAAATTATTGTTTTGCCTAATATCAGTTAATGGTTAAGCACGACGTTTCTAAGTTAATTCTGTCAGAGAGCAGGGACAGCGAGTTTACTACAGGAGTACACGTGAGTACAGAGGAGTCGGAACCAGAAGCTTCATCTTCACGTACTATACTGAGGGCACACAGACGGAATCAGAGAGAGACTAGAAGCAAGTCTAGGGGTAGAGACACAACTCGTAAATAGGAATGTGGCCAGGTCACAATAAAGAGGCGTAAAATCCCTTACTTAACTTTTGGATTTTGGAACATGGAGGGTCTTCTGAATAAACTTGAGGATAATGACTTTATGGATTATGCGAAATCGTATGATGTAATAGGACTAACAGAAACATGGCTTCACCAATTTGACTAATCAACATATTTTGCAGATTTCTCTATATATTGTAAGGATGCTGATAAACTGTCATCAGGCAACCAGAAAGTCCGGTATGCAGGTGGCATTCCGGTTTTAGTTAGAAACTACATTGATAGATTTGTAACACTCCTAAATATGTCACACATTGGTATATTCCTTAAATTTAATCATGAAATATTTGACCATGAAAATGATATCCTATATGCTGGTGTATATAATAACATAAGTTATACATTATATAGAGCCACAAGAAACAGATATAATTCTATGATAAGAAAGAAACAGAATAATTACAGGCATAAAATCTCACAGTCTCTGAACGATATGCTAAAACAGGATTTAACGCACTTTTGGCGTAGTTTTAAGAAGCTTCCGGATACTCCCCGTACTGTGTGTAATAGTAGTACTGAGAAATGGTTTGACTACTTTTCTGCATTGTACGTTGAACAGGAATCTTCGGATCAAGATTTCCATGAAAATCTTTCTGTTTTAGATGAAGAAACTCGTGAGATAACGGCAGATATCAATGTTGATATCACAGAGCAGGAAATATACAAGGCAATAGATAGACTCAAGGGAGGTAAGGCTGCTGGACTCGACCAGTTGATCGGTGAATTTTTCAAAGAGGGAAATAACGTATTAACCGCTATTTGCAAATGTTGTTTAACCATATATTTAAGAATGGTTTGTTTCCACCTCAGTGTTCAATGGGCATAATATTACCTGTTTATAAATCTGGTGATAGGATGAATCCTGACAACCATAGGGGAATAATCTTAATGAGTGTACTTGGAAAGATATATACATCGATTCTTAACCAGAGATTGACGATATGGGTAAAACAATTGGTAAAAATATCAGAAGAACAGGCAGATTTTCGAGAAGGTTATTCAACAACAGACAGTATTTTTGTATTAAATATTCTTATTCAGAAACATTTATGTAAACGGAAAGGCAGATTCTATGTAGCATTTATAGATTTTCGTAAAGCATTTGACTCCACTGATAGAAGACGCTTATTTACTTATGTTATTAAATAAAATAGGATTATCAGGAAACATTTTGGGTGCGTTACAGGCTATCTATGAAAGAGTTTAAAATATAGTAAACTCTAACGATTCTTTCTCAGAGGTATTTGAATCGTCCAGAGGACTACGCCAAGGGTGTGTCTTGAGCCCTTTGTTGTTTTCCCTATATATAAACGAATTGATATATACATAATACTTTTTTTCAGATACAGTTATTGGTCTCCAAAAACACCTTGATACTTATTGTATAAAAATGGAATTTACAAGAAACTAATATTGTGGTGTTTACTAACATGGTGGTCTACGAAAATATGAAAAATGGTACTTTGGAAATGACTTAGTTAAAATAGTTCCACAGTATAAATATCTTGGTGTCCTGTTTACATATAATCTAAACATGCAAAAATCTGTACAGACTGTCTGAATTAAGGGTAAAGCCGCGCTATATGAGCTACTGAAGTCAATGAAACGGCTAGGCAACCTATCCTACGAGCTGTATTTTAAAATATTCGATACGAAGATAAAACCTATTTGTGTGTACGGCGCAGAATTGTGGGGCTACCAGAAGTTTCATGTTTTAGAACTAATACAAACAACAGCCTGCAATAGATTCTTGGGAGTTACAAATAATACACCAAAATGCAATGGTTACTGGCAATGATTGTGGCAGATTCCCAGTCCATGTACAAACGTTCACTAGATGCATTAGATATTGGTTATCACTACTCGACATGTCAGATAACAGACTTCCAAAAAAAGCTTACAATATGTTATTTCGTTTAGATATACAGAAAAGAGTTAGCTGGGTATCATTTATTAGAGAATCACTATTCAGGCTGGGTCTTGGATATGCATGGATATCAAGAGGTTGGCCATTGCCAATTATTTTTGAATATGATAAAGATGAGGCTTAACCGATAGTCCTAGATACGACAATTATTCTTTATATAAACACAATATGTTCCCAGAAAAATATATTACAAATTTTCAACTTTCAGCAATGAGGCGATACTAAGCTTTAATAAGAACTGGAGGCGCCCAATTACAGGTAGATATAGGACGCAGAAATAATATACCTAAAGAGGATAGGATTTGTAAACTTTGCAACATAAATGAAAAAGATGAATTTCATGTTATTTTAAAATGCCCACTGTATAATGAAATTAGACAATATATTCTTCAGAAATACATCAAGAATTGTAATCTTGTAATTTTTTGTACACTTCTTTCTGATTGTAAAAGTGAAACTGTGTGGAACTTATGTAAATTTTGTAAACACGTCATTTCTATTAGATACGAAAATATGAAAGAGCAAATGTAAAATGTATATGCCAAATGTGTTATATTTCCATTACCAATGTATATATGTATGACACTATGTTTATTTGTATATGGGCATGTGGCCATGAATGCAAAAAAACTGAATTGATTGAAGTTAATTCATTACTCCTTCTTCAGTTTGAACACACCTGGATCAGACTTAACTCAATACGTCGTGTGTAACAAAACAAAGACGTTCATGTAAAAGATATCTAATTTTCATGAACTGTTGCCGTGGAGGAACACCAAACACACTCACGCATGCGCATACACTGCACTACAAGGTCTGACGCTCCAGCAAATGATGTATATATATCGGATACTGGTATATTGGTGTCGAAGGACTTTTCGAGGTGGAGTCAAGATATGCTTCCCACATCATTTGAATAAGGCTTGCCAGTCATTTCTGTCTTCATGTTCGGGATGATGTAGAACACTGATCGGGCCACGTGTGGTGAGTACAGAGGAAGGTTAAGTAAAATAAAAGACGCCCATGCAGTTTCAATGGAGACTTATGAACAGGTACGTTGTCTTAGAGAAACACTCATCTAAAGTCATTTTCCAACGACATTTAGATTTCCTGTATCCCTTCAGCTACCAAAGAAGACTCGTATCACATTTGCTATTACAAAAAAAAAAGATAAGTAACGGGTGGAATTTCCTTGAAATCCCTCTATCTCGTATCAGTCACCTAGCCGAGGCAGAGCCAGATGTTGCCAGATGATCTGATGAAGCATTATCTGAGATGTTTCAACTGCCTTGTTTGTTCTTAAATCTCTGCACGACAATGATCAACACAAGACTCATCCATTATTAAAACATCGTTCACCTAAATCGCCTTCGAAATTACAGGTTTACCAGAAATGACAAGGAAACGTTTGACCTGAGAAGCCAACCTGTTCGCACAGTACGGAAGTGTAGTAGGTACACGGTGAACATTTTTTCAGTCTCATTATCTCCTACGCAGGGTTTGGTATCTCCTACTTAGTATTTGTTATCTCCTATGTAGTATTTGTTATCTCCTATGTAGTATTTGTTATCTCCTACGTAGTAAATAATATCTCCGACGTAGGATGATCGATATATATATATATATAACTTTAAGGCAATTACAAACCAAAATAGACAACAGGTGGCGCGACAGTGCGATCCGAAAGTCAATAACGTGTCTGCCCTCCTTGAGCATTGACAACAGTGTTGTATCGTCTGTACATGGAGTGGATGAGTCGGTTGATGAAGGCCAAATGAACTGCACCTAGGCTCGGTGAGAGTCTAGACCGGAGAGAGTTCACCTGTACCTGCACTGGTCGCACACCATTGAGCCTCCTCTGAATATCGCCAAAAAGTGTTCTATCAGGCTTAAGTCTGGACTGCGGACAGGCCATTGAACAGTTTGTATGCTGTGTTCAGGGACAAAGTCTCTAGTTGCTCTGGCAGTGTGGACACGTTGTTACGTGGAGGTGTTTCACTGCGAGGATGGTCGTCTGTGCTTCCAGTGGTCGTTGCTGCAGGCGATATATTGTTCGAACATGAACACACACATAATTTGCAAAATGTCTTACAGTCTGGCCAGCATTCAGTCCTCCTTAAGCTTGATCACTCTGTTCCCTTGATAATGGTGGCATGTCGCCTTTGTCGAACAGTGAATGTGATTCGGTGCATGTTCGGTGGCTCTTCTTAATAGGGATCACATCTCGGGATGCACGTGCATTGTCATTTTCATGAAATACACACAAAAAACTCGTCACATCATTACTTTAGTAACTGCATTTTGACGACATGGTCTGGTTTATCAAATGCGGAATCTGAAACCAAAGTTTCCTGAACATTGGCTAGCTATATACTTTCACATATAAAAAGTGAAAAAGATGAAACATATCTGGCAAAAAGTTTGGTTGGGTGACGTTTCTTTTGCGGTTCAGCATACATTAATATAATCTGCAATGGTCGACTTTATCCCCAGACACGCAAACAATCTCCTATTTCATTCACTGTTAAAATCCCGTCATGTGTTTCATTCCCTTTTAGAGTCTACAGTTATGTGTTACATTTACTATACTGTTTCCTTCACCATTAGACTCATGTGTTCAACTAACTGTTTCCTTCACCATTAGACTCATGTGTTCAACTAACTGTTTCCTTCACCATTAGACTCATGTGTTCAACTAACTGTTTCCTTCACCATTAGACTCATGTGTTCAACTAACTGTTTCCTTCACCATTAGACTCATGTGTTCCAACTAACTGCTTACTGCCCACCGTTCAGTTTGCCCTACGCCTCATTTTTATGTCATATATTCCCACGTTCAGTCAACACATGTGTGCAGGAAACAAAATGAACAATATCTGTTTGACAGTATTCCAGTTTTACCTCTAACTTCCTGTTTTACAACAATGCAATTACCTCCCTTAAATACTGAACTGGATACTCATGAATGCTTCCAGTTCCACTCATGAAATATGCCGCCTAGTAGTATATACAATGGGGGTTCTGGACCACTTTCAAGAAATGTCTCTACAAAGCCTTATTTAATAAATAAGGCTTTGGTTGGGACCTTAGATCTTGCTACTATTACCCCTACTACAAAAAGGTTGGGTGTCTATGAAACAGTTTACCGTGTATTGGTTGGAGGTAACACTGTGCCGTACGGTACGATTAATAATTCTTCTCTTACAAACCCCCTACCCGGCCCACCCCTCAAGTAGTACAAGTTAGGTTCGTCGGCTTTCATATCCACTTTATCTATGTTGTAAGTTTTGACTGACCATATAGGATCGGTGGCCCGCTTACGGCTATCGCCCTCGTGTTCCCCCTACTACTTAACGTCTGTGCCTATGTCACGTTTATATCGATGAAACAGTTTAACGTGAACCGCCTACGATCTCTTTGGTGTTCATAATAAAGGCTTGCTGGGCTTTTTGTATCCCCTGTTCTATGTACTTTTTTTTCTCGTCTTCGCTGATAGCAGACTTACGAGACTTGGACCGAATATCTTGTTTCATTCCGTTATATTTTTTGAGTTCAGATAGGATTGAACGAAACTCCTCTTCTGAGATCTTACTGTCAGAGAGTGCCGTGGAAATTCGCTCACTCACTGTGTTCAGCTTTGCTTCGGCCAGAACCCTGATCTCGTCGTGTTTCAATGCCTTACGATTAAGTCTGCGTGATACTAACTTAAGCGCCAACCCTGCCAACCCTGCCACCCCAGCTGTTATTTCAATACCTAGCACTATAGGTGCAGCCACGATGGTAGCTAACAACCCAACACCTGCCGCCCCTAGTCCCATGCTGGTTGCCATAAGGGTAGTGTCAGCCCCGTCCACGATATTGAAAGCTCTATTGTACTTTTTACATAGTGCTTTCCGCGTGTCACGGTCTTGTTCTAGTTGACGTTTCACATCACATAACTGTCTCAACCGGAACCCATCTACGGTTTCCAGCGTCTTCGCTACTTCCTCTACGACTGGGTACAGACCCATCCTATAATGTATATTTTGAAAGATATTTTAATTGGGTTTCAGTTAAAAATCTATCAATGAATTTGAAGTCTACAAGTTCTAGACTACTAGTCAGGGCAATAGGTGAGAGGCTAATAGAATTTCCTGTTGTAATAGAAACCCCACGGAGGCTTATTAAATGGTTTATATGACCCGTGGTATCCCGTTGTATAACAATACGACAATATTGGTCTATGTAAGACCAGCGTATTGACACCCCGGGTAAAATTTGGTGTACTATTGGGGAGGTTCCATGGAATATAGACGTAAAGAAGACTTCTATGATGAGGGTGAAAGGGGAGGATATTCTATCAAGATTACTGCTAAATGTTAATTTATTGTTTGGATAAGCACTTAACCCCTTTTTTTCGTAACCAGTAGATGCTATGTGTACTAATGTCTTCTCCGGAATGAAATCCCCGGCCCAGATACCGTTGTTCTTAATCTTAGAGACAACCCCATTATTTAATGTGATATAAGGTGAGGTGAATGTTAAGTTGATCAGCCATTTGGGCTCTTTTAAATCTGGTAACGGCACCCGTCTGTACACGTTGTCTTTGAAGTGCAGGATATATAATTCATCTTCCTCACCAGGCTGATCGAATCCCTCCGTGTCTCCTAGGTCGTTAAGCGTAGTGTTGGGATGATGACTGGTCATTATTATACTATTACGATATAATTTCCAACTGGTTTTCTGATAATAATTCAGGGGTTAACTTCATACCCATGAAGTGTATGTTGTCAGGCAGGAAGATATTGATTAGTGATATCTTGTTTTCCACGATCACGTTGACCCCCTGCAGACTGGTCTTGGAGTCGACACCCACCCGCACGTAAACATTGCAAACTTGATACTGATGTTGTTTGCCCCACCCGAGTTTGATCCCCTTCACGATCTCGACATCATTCCCCGATGGTTCCCCTAGGTAGACTTTGATGATCAGTGTTGCGTTTGCCGTTAGACTCTCTAGTAGAGTGGCCATGCCTTCGAATTCAGACACCAACTGCAATTTCACGTTTTGTATGGCTGGTTTACTCGATAGCATGTGGGCTGCCACAGTGTGGACTGGGCTGACGACTACGCTACGTCTCTGAGTTGGGACGTAAGCCACGAGCATGGTTCCATTGTTCACGACTTTGTTTAGGTGGTTGTCTTTGTTATCCGTGAACACGTAGGGAGAGACGAGTCTAACATTGATAAACCAGTTGTTATCGGGTAACAACACCCACTTGTCATCTTCGGTGAAGACGAGCATATATGGCTTGTTTCGGGCGACGGTAGTGCTCTCAACATCGTCTAAGTCGAACAGTTTACCCCCGAACGATGGGTATATTACCCAATTATTATCACCGGTGTTGACAAGGGTGTACTTAGTGTTGACTGTTGCTCTTGTGGTATCTACTATATCACTTAGGGTTCCACCGGAGGGGATTTCAACGCGTTTGTAAATGTTGTTTTTCAGTTGCAAGGCGTACGATTTACCATCTACTCCGGGAGCGTCGAAACCGCGTGTGTCTCCGAGGTCGGAGATCCCGATATTGACGCATTTTTTCACTCCGGGTCCTTGTGCGCTGGTCATTTTATATGAAGCGTTAAGCTGAGGTATCCTATATTTACAGGATTATGATTTATATCTAACACCGATATTGTCAGCTCAGGTATGTTGCCCTGGGTTAATCTCTTATACTGCCGTGGTGAAAACGACTCGGTTCTACCGTCGTTGTATTTCTCAGTTTTCACCGGCACTGCTCTCAGTATAGTGGAAGGGTGACCTCCTTGAATGTTGTACGTTGTGCTCACCTGATCGAGATGAATGTACAGCTCTCGGTACGGTACTAGGTCAGGTAACTTCGTGCCTGTGACGGTTGTTGTTGGTTTTATCTCGTCAGGAGACATACCGAGTATCCTCGCTAATGGTCGGCCGAGCCTCAAGGAGGTTCTTCCGTTGTTGATTAACACCACTGTACCGTTTGAGTCGTTCATCTTGAGTTCGGCTCCCAGGAGTTTGAAGACCTCGTCGTTTAGAGAGCACACGCTGTAGTAGCCGTCAGTTATCTGGCTGCGAGTTCCACTGACGAACAGCTTATTGTTGCTGATATTAATGTTAGTCCATTGCGGTAGGTAGGGGATATCGCAGAGTGCGACTTCGAGTTGACCTGACGTGTTATCGATCGCGTGCGTCAGCTGAACGGCCTCACCGCTCGTTATTCCTGGAAGTGTTATGTACATATTATAATATATGAATTATATATTATAATATGGATTTAGCACACTTGAAAATCGTGGTGAATGCAGATGGTACGGGGTTTAAAACAACCTTTATTGATATCTTTGAAAAATATATCGTGTCCGTTAATAACGATCAGGCGGTGGTAAACTGGAATCAAAACCCAATGCAGTTTTGGCAGAACCAACTCAACTTTGCTGTGTGGTGTGCGACGACAGGGTCGGGTGTGACACCAGACTACGGTATAGACGAACTGAGTAAGGCGGTTATTTTGTTTCATATTTATTATCAAACGAGACGAATATTAAAGGAAATAAAGGCTCCTCTTCCCCAAGATATAGGGTGGAGTATGATGAATAACGGCTATGATAGACGCGCTTATGAACGTATTTGTGGGGAGTTTGAGATTCCAACGAATAAAGACTTTCGCCTTCCTGGTGTGAACCATGGTCTCGGTATAGTTCTCGTGTACTTCTACAGGTCCGGAACATATTATGCCGGTTCTAAAGATGGTTCATACAACCCAAACCGTCATACATTTACAGGCCCCACAACGAATGAAAAGATCCATGTCAGCTGTATAAAGCAAACCAATCCTGATGCAGCCACAGCCTGGACTAAAATGATCTCAAAAACATCGAAAGGATTCACTCGTGCTGGTACAATACGCTTGAACGACTCGATTCGAACGTACGTGTGGGCGCTGTTGGGTGCGCAGTCGATGTGGTGGGTTATAACAACAAAATAGTCATAGCCACGGCGGACCAAAAGTTGGGTATCAACCCCGATATTAACACCCCCTATATCCCACACATCCCACCACGTGAAAAGGGTATAGTGGCGCCACCCCCGGTGTCTAAAGTTCATGTGCCCCCCACACACCCCCATATGCATGTGGGGGTACCCCCCTATCAGCAGCATATTGATAATAAAACGGCCCTGGTGGTTGGTGGGGTAACTTTGGGACTTATTTGGTTAAAGATTTCTTAGCCGCTACGTACACCAGACCCGCCACGGCGACGATGGCTGCCCACAGGTTTTGACTGAGCCACATGGCAGTTTTAGACAGAGCGCTCAACAACCACGAGACGATGCTACCCAGGATGCCGGGAAGGGCTTCGGCGGCTTTTCCAGCCAGTTTAGCTAGGCCTTCCCCGAGTTTTTTTATCCAGTCTTTAACACCCCCACCGCCACTTGGAGTTCCCCCGCCGCCGGCAGGCCCCACAGGGGTTCCTCCCACCAGTGACACCACCAGGGTTGATATGATGAAACCCAATGCAGTCAGAATACTGGTGATGGTGATCCCTTGCTCCCGGAATAATATCCGAATCCTGTCTGCTAACGTGGTGTCTCGGTGGAGGACTTGATTGATGGTTTCCCGTATACGGCTGACCTGGGATCGAAGCTTTTCTTTGAAGGAGGATGCTGTCTCCAACCAGACCTTCTTTTCCTCTTCCAAATCACGTATTCGTTTCTCGATGGGGGCTTTCAGAGCCTCGTCCTCAGTTTCACCGAGTTTTTTCCTTTCATAGGCGATGTGGTCGTCTATCTCACTCATTTTGGCCGTGCTTTTCCAGAGATGACCACGAATGGTTTGCATTAACAGGTCCAACCCCCGCAGTTCCCTAAAAGTACTTTTGAGCCCCGGGAAGGGCTCGTTCTCGTAGTCGGCCAACACCTTTTTAATATCATAAGTCATGTTTTGATCCGATGGGGCGTCCCTGATGCCTTCCAGACTTTGAACTAACTCCGGAGGAATCTTAGGTCGCGCGCCACCGTAATATTCTAAGCCTAGTTTATCGCGGATAAAGTCAATCCCATATTTTCTGGCCAATGTTGATAAGGCAAGCGGTTTTCCCGTGCTTTTATTCACGAGATCGGCATCCGGGTGAGCCTTCAAACGCAGCGTTTTATTGATGAGGGTAAACTTGGAATGTTCCCTTCCCGGCTGCTTGATGTTGTCTCTAGTTTCAATTGCGTTGTAATAATCGTCGACGGCGCCCTTAATGAGTTCGGCCCTTTGCTTCGATAATGAGGTCTCAACTGCGTCAACAGCCGGCTGTAAGCCCGTACTGAATGAGGTCTCCTGGTCATCATCGAATGCCTGGGCACTATCGCCCGACATATCCGTCATATCTATGTCTTCATCCATTAGTATTAAAAATATATTTCATTTATATAACAATGTACGGTAGAAAATTAGATCCTTTCAGAAGATTGAGAGAGCCATTAGGAGCCAGAGCCGTGCGTCAGTCGGTGACCATCACCAACAATCCCAGCAAGATAGACCAGAATCAAACTCTGCTGGTTAGATTTCCAAACCTTGGTGAGAATGACCTCATTGTACCAGGCACTGTTTGACTGGCGTTCAATATCACGTTGACCTCCGACAACGACAAACGCGAGCTAGTGCGGAACGTGGGTCGAGCTATCATCAAGAAAACGACCGTCAAGATCAGCGGTAACGAGGTGCTGAGCATCGACGACAGCGATGTGTTTCACTGCTACAGGGATCTCTGGAAAAGCGAGGGAGAACGAGTCAATGATGTGTACCAGGGTATCAGCAAATCAACCCGGGCGCGCATAGGGTATGTCTTCACGCAAGACCAGCAAGACAAGCTATCGGACGGTGAAAAGGCCATCGCTCGAGCATACGGGAATCGATTCTGCGTGCCGCTCGACTTCGAGTTGCTCACGGGACACGCGCCGTTTTACCAGGCCGCGCTGGGTGATAGGCTCGAATACGAGCTCACGTTTAACGACTATAGCAAAGTAGTGCGTACGCCGAACGGTGATGAGGCCAGTTATGCCATAGACAACATCTCTCTGGAGTTCGACATGGTCACTAGCCCGGAGCTGGCCAGGCAGGTTCGAAGCCAGTACTCTGGGAAGATGGCTATCCTGTACGATCGCGTACTGAGGCATAGATCAGTCGTGCGAGATAAGAGCGACACTGTGTGGAATATCAACCTGAACGTGCCGGCGCGATCGATGAAAGGTATCCTGGTCGTCCCCGTGGAGTATTACGATCCATTCCGGAGGGACAGCGAGAAGTTTTTCAACCCCGAGATTGAAAAGGTGGAAGTTACCATCGAGGGCGTACCCAACCAGCTGTTCAGTCATGGTATGAGACCCCACCAGCAGTGGGATGAGATAAAAAAGCTACCAGTGGGGGATTATATAACAAAGGACCTGGACCTAGGCTCCGTGCAGATCGGTGAATACCTGACCACCAAGTACGCCCTGTGGTTGGACATGCGATCCACGGATGATGATAAACTGCACGGTAGCGGGCGCCGTATAGATAACGGCAGCGAAGGGATAACCATCCAGATTACTAAGAAGGCTCAACCCGCTGGTAAGTTGAAATTATATCTGTACGTTATTATGGACGCGCAACTTAATATAGACAATGGGAGATTTGTGCAAGCCATCTACTAGTGGGGGAGACCCCCACACCCCCCAGGGGTACCCACAACTACCCACTGACCCACACTGCGCCATAGTGTGCGGGCAGACTGGCTGTGGGAAGACCGTTTTCGTGTTGGATATGTTGGAGGGTTACTACAAGGATGTGTTCGATAACATCGTTATCATGTGCCCTACTCTGAGCATGAATAAAACGTACGCGCGACCTTGGGTGATGACAGACCCGGACGTACACAAAATCGACCCTGGAACACGCCTGCAGGACTGGTTGAAAGCTCTTCACGAGAAATTTAAAGGAGAACCGACGCTGTTCATACTGGACGACTGCAGCGCTAATCGCGAGATAACAAAAAAGAGAGACATGCTATCGTACCTGGCCTTCTCCGGCCGGCATGCAAATCACAGCGTCTGGGTGCTAACGCAGAAGTTCAACTCGGTGTTGAAAGACCTCAGGGAGCAGACGCGATGGGTGGCCTTATTTCACTGCAAGGACAGGGATTCGTTCGAGGAGTGTTTGAGAGAGAACGATGTGATGAGCAAATTAGAACGGGAACGGGTGAAGAAACAGCTCGCTGAAACTAAACACGCTAAGCTCGTTCTAAAAACCGACCAACCAGTAGCATATATAGTATGCTAAAGCTAAGCAAAGCTAAGCAAAGCTAAGCAAAGCTAAGCAAAGCTAAGCAAAGCTAAGCATATAGCTATGATATTTGAAGTGTTTGTCGTGTGCAACTTAACCTTCATTTCTCTGTGTTTTGTCTGCATCGGGTATTATATAGTTAAAACTAAATCTTACTTGTTATATTATAAGATGGAGTGTGAGGAATTGCTCGAACAGTTGGGGGTCTCCCCCACTGGGGGTGTGGGGGATTCCCCCAAGCGAGAGAAACTGGTGGCGTTGGCTGTTGGCGGCAAAGCCAAACATTATTTTGGAGACTACACTCCGGATAAAATTCACAAAATGTCAGCCGAAGAAATCGATAAGCTGTACGCTAGATACGAGTCCCGACTCGGAGCAGAAATGACAAAGACAATAGGATCGGCTATGACCCAGATATACACCGGTATTGTGTCATACTTCCTTCCCATTCCACCAGAGCGCCGACTTTACCTGTGGGAAGACCTCGAGAAAGACCCTTTTATCGAACACGCCGTGAGCTCTATCAGCTGCGGGCTGTACCACAAATATGGTATGTTGTTGGCTCCAGTGACGGCGGCGATTATCACAGCAAAGCATTGTCAATTTGAGAGAAAGAATAATAATAATAGTATAGATGGATGCTGCACAGGAAACCCCAGTGGAGGTACCCCCAACAGTGATGGAGGAGACCCCACCCCCAACAGTGAGTCCCAAGGTGACGGTGGAAACCCCTTCAGTGGGGGTACCCCCCACAGTAACCAGGCAGAAGAATCCTAAGAGAGTAGCTGCCGGTAAAAAACGGTGGTGTAACCAACATAAAGTGACCAACCCCTGACTGTTGTTGGCTGTAGGCGTAACTGCTGCCGTGGTTATCTCGTGGTTATATACACGTGAGGGACGTGAGGTGGTACCTGAGGTGGTAACCCCCACTGTTGGGGGTGTGGGGGGTACCCCCAACGTCGACCCGCATATCATGTTATAATTTTAATATTTTATATCATATACATAATGTCTGAGGGGAAAACGTTCGTCAACTACGCATACCACGCCACAGTGGTCGCCAGTCTAGCCGTAGGGTACGCTCGGTTGACTAAAATGGTGCTTAAACAACCAACTATCAAGCTAGATTTCAACCTGCAGGATATGGGTATGCTCATAATGAACCTTGGTATGGCGATGGCCACAAAAGACATCCTAGTAAAACAAGGAATAATACCTGATAATATAATGAAATAAATATAGGGATGGCCACGATAGCTATGATGGTCGGTGGGGCGTTAGTGAATGCCCTGGCATTTTCCGGAAGTAATTTCCTCTTCTTGAAACTACGAGATGATCACGCGGCTGAAATACAGGAAGAAAGGAAGCGGCACGATCTCGCTACTGAGAAATTACAAAGAGCACAGGCCGAGTACGCTAAAAAACGTCTCCAGAGGATCGATTTTATTAATGAACAACTCCAGCGTGAAAACCATGCCGTTCAAACATTCAACGATGTCGATGAAGCAATGAAAGAATACTACCTACTAACTGGTAAACAATTGGAACCGCTCAATAAACCCACACTCGCTCAGTACTACACACCATCCAAGGGACAAATGAATCGTGAACTGGGCTTCATAGTGTTGGGTATAGCAGCTACTGCGTTGGTTGCGAAGCAATTAAATTAAAATACCTATATAAGTAAACATGAGACCCGCTCCATACCGATGCGAATACATACTTATGGGGAAGACCGAGGCCTGTGGTAGGAAATGCAGGAATCAGGGGTTCTGTTGTTTCCATATGGGAAGTCCTAACTACACGTGTTCTGTGTGTGGTATCGGGGTTAAAGGACACTACTGTCTATGTAAAGCTCACGGAGCGAACGTAGTCAGACATCAACTCATCTACGAGAATAAAAAAGGCTACATAAAAGAACGTAGGCGACTGCTCAAGATAGACTCCAGTGCGTGAAAGGGTTATCTCCCTTTACTGTGAAGCAATTAGACATTGGTTCTCTTAGGTGTAAACACTATGTCTACTGTACGCGAGCTCAAGCGGGTCGCAAAACAGAGAGGTGTGATCGGGTATTCTCGAATGCGGAAGTCAGCATTGTTGAGATTACTAGGTTTAGAAGCCCCTCCTACGGTAACACAATTAAAAGCTCAAGCAAAACAGCTTGGATACACGGGTTATTCAAACCTGGGGAGAGCCGGGTTAACCGCATTGTTATCACATGCCCCCGTAGCAAAACCTCCCACTGTAAAACAACTGAAAGCCGAGGCACACGATTTGGGTTTAGGCGGGTATTCCCGTATGAGAAAACCACAGCTTGTAGAATTATTACGACAGAATAGAGCTATTGACCTACAGTTCGTGCGCACTGAGCGCGCTGTAGGCAACTATTTGAGAGGTTGGCGCATGCACGTTGATAGAAACATAGACATTACAGATATCAAGCCTCTGATAGCTGATAAGGTCAACCAGGAACTAAATAACCTAGGAAGTATCAAGTTTCAGATCACAGTGAAAATGTCGCTCGATAAGCAGGTTGGGAGTACCACTGAATATGTTCATCCTTACTTCCGAGGTCAACAAGAGGTCGTCACACATACAGAGACCATTGACACATCAATCGATACCAGTTTTCAGCAGATACGAGAATACCTAGAACGCTACACACACTTGGGGTCCGGGTGGGCTGTAGATAAAATCGATAATGTCTATCTAGACATAGCTAACTACGTGCCGTTCAGAGGCGGGTCATACCTAGCCTTGCCTCCCTACTATAGGAACAAACATGCCATAGTAAACGTTAAGAATAGAGGAAACGATTGCCTGAGGTTAGCTATCAGGTCAGCCTTATTTCCAGCTGACACTCATTCAGATAGGCTTTCTAGCTATCCCCAAGACGATGGGCTCAACTGGGATGGGATAGATGAACCCACCCCTATATCCCAGATCACTAAAGTAGAAAAACAGAATAATCTGGCTATAAATGTCTTTGGGCACGAAGGTAACACAACAATAGTACACAGGGTCAGCCCGGTGAAGGATCGCCAAGTTATCAATATATTCATGATCCAGCGAGGTGACAAGTATCACTAGACATGGATAAAACACTTTAGCAGGCTGTTGTATGACCAATCGGCACACAGAGAAAAGACCCACTTCTGTGAACGATGCTTACATGGCTTCACCCGAGCTGATTTATTAGAATCCCACCGGGATGATTGTCAAGGTGTGGGGCAGACGGCCATACGAGTCGACATGCCTAAGGAAGGTGATAATATCTTAAAATTCAGTAACCACAAGAACCAAATGTCTGTGCCTTATATCATATACGCCGACTTCGAAGCCTTAGTTGTGGGGGATACCCCCAGTGGTGCCGCCGGTAGCTTTACCCACAAAACACAAGAGCATAAAGCCTGTTCGTTTGGATACATTGTCGTCCGTTGTGACGGGGAAACGAAAGCTCCGGTAGTGTATAGGGGCCCTGACGCGGCTGAAAGGTTTCTAAAGTGTTTGCAGGAGGAAGAAAAAATTATTAGGAATGCATTGTATAAAATCGCTCCCATGCGTATGACCCGAGTCGACAGGCTAGCTCACGCTAGTAGCACTAACTGTCACGTGTGTGACTCACCACTTAATGGTGATTCGGTGAGAGATCACTGCCACATAACTGGTAAGTATAGAGGCGCCGCTCACAACGCGTGCAACCTCAAGCTTAAAATCAACCCTAAGACAATAAACATCCCCGTTGTCTTTCACAACTTGAGAGGGTACGACTCACACTTGATCATGCAGGCCATCGCGAAAATCGATGGTAATATAACGTGCATCCCCAACAACATGGAGAGATACATCTCCTTCAGCTTAAACGGACTTAGGTTCATTGACTCGTTTCAGTTCCTCCTGTCGTCACTCGACAGTCTGGTCAAGGCCAACAATACCTTCCCTATCACCGATCGATACACAGACGCCGAGACTAGACCCCTGCTTATGAGGAAGGGTGTGTACCCCTATGAGTACATGGATAGTTGGGTCAAGTTCACCGAGACCAGACTACCCCCTATTGACTGCTTTTATAGCAAGCTGAATGAGGCGTCCGTCTCACGAGATGATTACTCGCACGCGACTAACGTATGGAATAAACTGGGTTGTAAGAACCTGGGTGATTATCACGACCTGTACTTGAGAACAGATGTACTGCTGTTAGCCGACGTGTTTCAAGCAGTATAAACTCGACCCCGCATGGTATTACACCAGCCCAGGTCTGTCGTGGGACGCCTTGCTTAAAAGGACCGGAGTTAATTTGGAATTGCTCACAGATTACGACATGCACCTATTCATTGAGAAAGGCTTGCGAGGTGGGATTTCTATGGCATCCAAACGATACGCGAAAGCAAATAATCAATACGTGAAAGGTTACGATCCTAACAAGCCAACCAATCACATTCTCTACCTCGACGCAAACAACCTGTACGGCTGGGCCATGAGCCAGTATCTACCTACAGGGGGATTCGAATGGGTACCCCACGTTGATGTTATGGGGGTTGCACCAGATTCGAACAAAGGGTATATCCTCGAGGTTGACTTAGAGTATCCCAAGGAATTACACACATCGCACAACAGCTACCCCCTGGCCCCCGAACGTATGAGGGTTAACCCAGACTGGATGTCTGAGTACCAACATAACTTGTCAGGTGGGCGTGTGACAGACGTTGAAAAATTCGTGCCTAACTTAATGAATAAGACCAAGTACATCGTTCACTATCGCAACCTACAGCTGTACCTGTCGTTGGGTATGAGGCTGACCAAAATACACAGGGTGCTCATGTTCGACCAGAGCCCATGGATGAAGCCCTACATCAGAATGAACACAGACCTACGAAAAAAAGCCACCAGTGATTTTGAGAAAAATCTCTACAAACTCATGAACAACTCGGTGTTTGGTAAGACTATGGAGAACCTGAGGAAACGCGTGACCGTGAAGCTGGTTCGGTCGAGTGAGGAAGACAAGCTCAGGAGATTGATAGCCAGTCCGGCATTCAACCGTAGTAAGATATTCACAGACAACCTGGTTGCCCTACACATGAAGAAAAGCCACATAAAATTCAACCGGCCTGTTTACGTGGGGATGAGCATCCTCGATTTATCCAAACACCTGATGTACGACTTTTACTACAACGAGCTCAAGAAACAGTACGGTGACAGGTGTGAAGTGCTGTACACTGACACGGATTCCCTGCTGATGGAGATTCGAACCGAGGACGTGTACGAGGACATGAAAAAACACCTCGATTTATACGACACCAGCGACTACCCTAAGACCCATGCCATACACAGTACGGTAAATAAAAAGGTCCTAGGTAAGATGAAGGACGAGTGTGCTGGCACGCCCATAGCCGAGTACATAGGTTTGAGACCTAAGATGTACTCCATACTGAAAGCCGACAATAGTGAGATCCGGAAGGCTAAGGGGGTTAAGAAGTATGTGGTGAAACAACACATCAAACACGCCAGATTCAAGGAAGCCCTGTTCAAGACCCGTACCTTTAGACATAAAATGAACACACTTAGAAGTGATGGACATAAGATATACGGACTGACTATAAACAAGACGTCCCTGTCGCCTATGGACACGAAACGTTGGATAGCTATTGATGGGATAAACACATACGCGTATGGACATGAAGGCTATTTGAGGCTATTTACTACAGCCCGCGTGGGTACTGGAAAGGAGCTAGCGCAGTAGATAAGCTAGCTAAAATAGCGCTAGTACCCCCGGAGGAAGCCAAAGCGTGGCTTGAAAAACAAGCCCTGTGGCAGATCTATTTGCCGGCACCACGCTACGTGCCTAGAAGGAGGTTCGGTATTAACATACCTAATAGCGTTCACCAGGCAGACCTACTGTTCCTACCCCACGACAAGAGGTACAAGTATGCCTTAACCGTAGTGGACGTAGCCAGTCGTTACAAGGAAGCCGAACCCTTGACCACGAAAGATTCGGCCCAGGTAGCCAGAGGATTCGAACGTATATACAAACGCAGCCCGCTGACGTGGCCAACAGAGCTGCAAGTTGACCCCGGACGGGAGTTCATGGGTGCCGTGTCACAACTGCTAGCCAAACACGATACAAAGGTCAGGCGTGGCACGGCCGGAGCCCATCGCAGCCAAGCCATAGTTGAGAGATTTAATAGGACTTTGGCTGAGCGCTTGTTCGGCCATCAGTATGCTAGGGAGATGGTCACCCCTGGAAAACGATCGACTGAATGGGTCACGAGGTTACCCAAGGTGGTGTCGGCAATCAACCATGAAGTCACCCGTCTCACCGGTAAGAAACCGGCAGACGCTATCAAACTAAAATCAATAGTTGCAGAGTCGGCCGCTCCATTGCGTGGGAAGGAGAAACAGATACCAGATAGGGCCCTAGTGAGGTATCTATACCAGCCGGGGGAACACGAGGGCGATAGCCGTAAGCGGGCCACCGATCCTATATGGTCAGTCAAAACTTACAACATAGATAAAGTGGATATGAAAGCCGACGAACCTAACTTGTACTACTTGAGGGGTGGGCCGGGTAGGGGGTTTGTAAGAGAAAAATTATTAATCGTACCGTACGGCACAGTGTTACCTCCAACCAATACACGGTAAACTGTTTCATAGACACCCAACCTTTTTGTAGTAGGGGTAATAGTAGCAAGATCTAAGGTCCCAACCAAAGCCTTATTTATTAAATAAGGCTTTGTAGAGACATTTCTTGAAAGTGGTCCAGAACCCCCATTGTATATACTACTCGCCTACAGCAAAAGCATAGGAAGAAGCACCTTCCTCTGTAGTTGTCAACAACAGGAAAACTGATTTGTCCAGTCATGGACAGATGCTGCTTGCATGGTTATTCTGACTGAATATGATGTCCCTTCAGCCCTAAAGCTGGGGAAACGTTGTAAACATGCAAACTCTACATTCTCTGATGAAGGCTCCTGCTTCTCATTCAGCTCTTTTCTCATTCTTTTCCCATTTCAGTTTTAGACAGATTCCAGTTTTCACATAGTTTGTTTGTCTAGATCAAACGAACCTATGATTGCTGGTGTTATACTATGACTACATGGTTGGTGGGGTAGACCTATGGTCAAAGTGTTCGTTCATCAAGCTGAAGACCAGGGTTCAATTCCCCACATGGGTACATTATGTGAAGCCCATTTCTGGTGTCACCTGCAGTGATTTTGATGCAATATTGCTAAAAGCAGCTTTAAACCTCACTCACTCACTCAAACACCCTCCCTCACTCACTCACTCCAAGCCTGGAATCTGTTTAGTCACCTCTAATGACCTTTTCTGAACCAAGTTCCCCGAGGCCAATGAAACAAAACAAACATATATTTCCTGTATTTTCGTTTTATTTTGATTCATGAAAATCCAAAGTTTGCAACAAGTGGGACATGGTCGGAGGCAGCCTTCTCTCTGTAACACAAAACAAAAAATGCCACATAAATCCTTAACAATAAATTTATGAAGGTGTGGGGACCCATGAAGATCAAGGTTGGAATTGGTCTTCAGCAACCCATGCTTGATGTAAGAGACATCTAACAGGATCGGGTGGTCGGGCTACCTGACTTGGTTGACAAATGTCATCATATTCCAGCTGCATAGATCAAAGTTCATGCTGTTGATCACTAGATTGTCTGGTCCAGATAAGATTATTTAGACCACAGCCACATAGCTGGAATATTGCTGAATGTGGCATAAAACTGATGTCACTACCTCACTTTAGGATATGAAAGGCAATATTTCTCACCCCCTCTTTCCATCATCAAGCACCTCTGTGTCCAAGATGTGAATGTTTTTCTGGTTTCTCAAAAAGATGTAATCAATCTGCAACCAACAAGTTATCAGTATCACAATAAGGTCCATTACTCTAAGGCAATACCTTGCTGTGTTACAAATGTCTTTAAGCAACCAATGTTTGTTGCAATATGTGACTGTTGGGATGGGATGATCAAGCTAACAGTCCTGGGTGATGCATATCCCAATAGATCGATGCTCAAGTCAGTAACTGGTTCAGATCAGACTATTTACAGACAGGAGCCATATATTGCATATTGCTGAGGTTGGCAATAACGACAAACTACAACCTCTGTGAATGACAAACTACAACCTCTGTGAAAGACAAACTACAGCCTCTGTGAACGACAAACTACAACCTCTGTGAACGGTGAACGACAAACTACAGCCTCTGTGAACAACAATCTACAACCTCTGTGAATGACAAACTACAGCCTCTGTGAACGACAAACTATGAGAGATCACATATGCTTGTCATAATTATTTACTCAGCCATGCAGAGATTAAAATATCTTTATGTTAATGATATACTAAATACACTGTCAATACTACTCATTAAAAGTTACAGAACAACTGGGTCACAAGTCTCCCTTCTATATACTTCTCAAAAAAAGTCAAGGACTTCTCAATTCTTTCATATTTCTATACATATTCGGCAGTGACAGTAGCACAGAATTGTCATGTCAACATGAAATGACAGCTATGTGGATTTACCCTTTTTGTGAGATCCTTATTTAAAGTGTTGAACGTGTATCCTCCTTCATTACGATGGAGATGCCGCCATGTGTCTATCAGAGATGTTTTCTCTTGCAGGTACCTGGGAAATAAAATTGTTTTATCTATACATGAATAACCGAATAGTTCTTAATCTAAGATCATTGGATATTTTAACTATACATCATATATTTATATACTTATCCTATCTCATGATTTGCACTTCTCCCTGTTGCCTCGACAATGAGTGGAAGGAATGAAAACTTTCACTGTTGGCCTCTCTTGCCCCTGTTCTCCTTACAGGACAGGTCCCTAGTCCCATACAGAGGATGCAGCACGCTCCCCTATCTACCCATGTGACTATCTCAGAGAGATCATTCTCTTCTTGGTGGCAGTGACACTTATCTGTAAGTGCTGTAATCTGAGCAGCAGGGAGGCAGGCGTCAATCATGTAAGATGGGATAAACATAAAACTATACAATTCATAGTTAAAATTTACAATTTTTTAAACATATAGCCCTTACTGCACCTGTTCTACAAGGAAAGCAGTCTGGGCAGCATGGACGTATCGACAAGAGAGGCCTACAGGGAAAAATTTATTCGTTCCACTCGTTGATGAGGCACAAGAGAGAAGTGCAAAGCGTGAGATAGGATAAAGAAAAGGTAGGTATTCCCACTGATGTTCAAATATTTTTACAAAAACACAGAGGTCTAAAAGTATACCAAACTCCATGGAACAAAAAGAAAGGAAACGCAAAGTTCAGCTCGATAGGTTTGAGAGAGGTCTTTGTATTTTTATTAAGATACTACAAAAACAACAGGACAAGAGCTGACCCCCACTACCAAACATATATTGACTAAATTTCATGAAATATTTTGGGAAAATTGAATACGGCAGCCATATTGAAAACAGAAAGTGAAGCTCCTTGTTCAATGTCATCATGTTGGGAATTATCAATTCCATCGATCAAGGGGTTCATGAGGAAAATGTGTTTGGTATGCATGCCAGACAATACGTGAGATGAAGAAAAACCAGCTACAATTAACTTTCAGTGAGTGAGTGAGTGACTTTAGATTTACCCCACATGTAGCAATATTCCAGTAATATCACCGCTGAGGACACCAGAAATGGGTTTCACACACAGTGCCCATGTCAGTAACTGAACCCGGGTCTTTGATGTGACGAGCTTAATCTCTAGGCTACCCCACCTCCAACTAATCTTTTGGGTGATCTAAAAATACATCAATAATACAACAACTGCACATACATAGGACAGAGGGATAGTCTAGTGGTTAGAGCGTTGGTTGTCATATTGAAGCCCCGGATTCGATTCCCCACATTGGTACAATGTGTGAAGCACATTCCTGGTGTCCCTACCAGATATTGCTTTTTTCTGGATATACTGCTAAAATCAATATAAAATCAAACTCAGAACCAACATATTCATACAATGCATAAATACAATAAAGAAGAAGACTGGGAAACTTCAAAACAACCATCAGTCACTCTGAAACATCATAATTTGAGTTTCTACATCAAGATCTCAACTAAAATATCCCCATACCATAAGAGTGATCGCAAGTTCAGTTCAGTTTATCCAGCAATCCGAGAAAGACAGACGGACAGTGCACTTTACCCCTTATATAACAGTATTCAGCCAACATGTATTTTTCCAAGGTTTCCCACAACTATAACCGCCTATACCCGTCCATTCATAACATCAAATGGCTAAAGGAAGGCATAATTATCTTGACAAACACTGCAACATAACAAAATTATTACAAGGTTGCCATGACCAACCTTATTGCATTCTCTTGTGGTTCAGCATTTAAGTCCCCTGTCAAAATGGCTGCACCCTCAAACTTGCCCATGTAGTTCCACATCTCCCGCACTGACTGTTCCCTGGCTTCGTGACTCAAAGACAGGTGGGTGTTGAAGATATGGACCTGGAATCAAGGAATCTTGCACTGTATCTGTAGCAGCCATTAAAGTTCTAAAGTGAACAAACAGTGGAATGACTCCATAATCTACTAATCTGACAATGTAAGGACGTCATCTGTAGGATGACTCCAGGCCCTGCTAATCAACCCCTATCTTCTGGGCCTCATATCAGGGTACAGACTTAAGAAAGAAGCATACAACTTCATTGATGACAACCTCTTGTTGATCGTATGAACAAAAAGTTGTCACCCACAAACTTGTTTACTTCATTTTTGACTCACCAACTTCTAGAATGATGGTCAAACAATCACTGAGACTTATTTTTCTCAAATTTAATATGTACAAGCCCAGACTCACACTGGGCACCAGTGTAGCAGCCAAAAAAGACCATACTGGGATTGAACCACAGATTTCTGATCCAAAGTTGGATGCCTTGTTCACATGCCCAAAAAGGTTAACCCCTCAGCAACCTTTTTAAGCTGACAAGATAAGGGTGTTAGTTATGGGACTACTCACAGAATCCAAGCCCTGCTATACACTGCACCATTATTAGCTATAAATAGACCTGATGCACAGCCCTGAACACAACAAATACCACTGAACAGATTTACAATATTCTGAATCCCTGCCTTTAACATTTGTTGTTTAATGTCTCACATGACAATATTCCAGCTGAAAGATCATAGCCTTTAAACATGTTAAATGATTCAAGTGAGTGAGTTTAGCATTACGCCATTTTTAGCAAGCAATATTCCAGCAATATCACAGCAAGGGATACTGGAAATGGGCTTCATACATTATATTCATGGGGGGAATCAAACCGGGTCTTCAGCTTGATAAGTGGACACACCGACCATTAAGCTACCACCTGCCCTGTGAATGACAAAATCTGGACAAGGCACAACAGTTATTGAGGACCAACAATCCATACAGTTTGCATATGCTTAACTACCATCCAGATGATTCCGGTCTTTTACTATTCCAGAATCTGACCAACTCATCTGATAAGCTGTCTCTAAATGTCTACTACTATGCAATACAAAAGATAAACTGTGAGTGGATGCCCACTTGCTGAAGTAGAGATCATTTGGAGTCCTGATGCACAGACCTGAACAGTGTGAACACCCTTCAGGCAGATTCAAAATTGACTGAATCCATGTCAATAAACCTCAAATGACCATTTATCTGATGCATCATGTTTCAATAAAATATTTTGTGTACTTATTGTTTATTTCAGTTATATCACTGGGCCTGGATTTTCGAAGCTCTCTTAGCGCTAAGATAGTCGTAAGTTAATGTATGGCACTCATGACTATCTTAGCGATAAGATATTGATTTGGAGAGAAAGCATGGAGCATTGCCAGTTTATTGGGTTTGAAACCACAAACATCAGAACAGCAACTGGCTCCTCACAGTGATTTAGCCAAATCAGGAGCTCTCAAGACTTTTGCTGCCAACAGTGATGGCTCCTCACACTGCTGGAAAGTCTACAGCCATGTGTGGAGTTAAACTAACAGCAAACATTGAAGGTACATTTAGACACAAGTGATGACTGGTAATGCAAAATATTCTTCATCAGCTGAATTATTTCTTTGCTTGTAAATTTATTGGTCATTTCTCTTTTCATGTGATTGCCACAGTGCAAATTTAAGTGATAGTTTTTCTCTGGTTAGGAAAGAGCTTTGGATCGTGCTTTTCAAGGGAGACCACTCTGAAGGATTGTGCTCCTTGTACGACTACACTATCCTCAGTAGGTGAGAAGACAGTCAACTTACAGTTTTCTGATTTGGAAGCTGAATCTCGACATGCTGACACATTCTCTGATGAAGATCGGCACTGTTACTTTGATTCCTGAAACACAAGAGATTAACAACTACACATTAAGACAAGTTACAGTTAGTTTATTTAATGCCACAATCATCAATATTCCAGCCATATGGTGGAGGGGTGTAAGTAACTGAGTCAGGCAATCCAGTGATCAACAGCCTGACCATCCATACACATAATTCGGATGCAATGACCAGGTCAGTGAGTCTGACCACTCAGTCCCACTTGTCGCTCCTTAAAATAGTCTTGGGGTATGGAAGGCCAGTTCTAACTCCGATCTTCACAAGTAGATAAGCAGTGTTGTAAATATGAATGCACACATTCTTAGGTCCTAACTTCTAAAAATATGTCAGATGTTTCAAATTCAAACACTAAAACAACAGTTTCAAAATCATTTGTGTGCGTATTTGTCTGGATATTCAAAACCCTGTTAATTTTACAGTTAACCTACTTTTCCTTATCTGCTTAACAGATTGTTAGTGTCTAACAGTATGTTAAAATTTGAACAGCGGGCCAGGTCAGAAAGATCACTGACTTTGCATGGTGGCTGGATCAGAGTATAATCTATATTTCAATGTGGAAGTGTATACACAAATGAAACATAAAATATTGTTAACTGGGGAACTTTGTATCAATACTACCTAAGACTGCCAAGTTTCAAATCCGTCAAAGTGTGTGTGTATGAGTTTGCGTGTATCTGTGAGGACTTTTTTTTGTATCTATGAAGCATTAACCTGTTCCAACATTCATTGCTCTGTGATGCAAATCATGTAAAAGCCTACCTGAAGAGAGGCAGCGAGTGGTGAGATGTGATGGGGTAGCGCGAGAACACGGCCACGCCCTCCTCTGTCCGCCCATCCCTCACACTGTTCATCTGTAGTTGTGCTGGCTGGTACACAAACTGGAACATGAACTGGGAGGTGTTCATTTAATTCAGGGTTTAAAATGAATAATGTTTGCTTCACATTAGTTCCCTGTCTATGCTAAGAAAGATACCAGGATTCTTTAGTGACAATGCCTATCCAATTGTTATGTATAAAAAGAAACGTGATGGAGAAAGGAAAAATTATGCCATGAACAGTATAATTCAGGAAATATATTTGGGTATTCAGATATGGCTAAAACTATTATCATCAATCTTGGTGAAAAGAATGGGACTAAACCTTCCCTGACACTGCTCAAGTGTGTAAGCTAAATCTGATTTCTGTACACAGACCTCACCTGGTACCCTTGAAGCATGTCTGCGAGGTGTTGAGCTTGATTTGGTCCCAGGGTTCCACCCTTCTGGTATTCAAACCTCACCTCCTGGAATGCTATGATATCTGGCTTGTAGGTATTTATCACCTTAAAACACACAAAGACCAATTTGAATCTTGACAATTATCCTGACTACAAATAATACAGTTAACCAAAACATCTGTCTGTTTTGCTAAAATGCCACTCAAGAAATTATGTCATACAATAATATTTATTTTGCAGTAGGAGGGAAGGACAGTTCCACTGATGGGATTTAATATTTCTAGCAATATTCCAGCATAAACATGGTGGGGAACACCAGAAATGGACTTCATACATTGTATCCGTGTTGGGAATCGCACCCGGGCCGTCAGCGTGATAAGTGAACTCTTCATCCATGGTGCTACCCCACCAAAAGAAAGGGTATCACCCAACTTTAACACAACATGAGGAAAAATGAATGGGTTGTATTTTCATACACAATAACTTCACATCACAGTGGACATCACGGATAAGATTCCTCAAATCATCTGACTCCATTGTGCCCTGTCAATCAACATTTCAACTCTATACAGTCCTATTGATCATTCATGATTCCTGGAAATCCCACTCCCAGTTCAGTTGAAGCAACTGAGGTCCTAGGAATTTATAGTGTTTATAAAGAAGTGTCTTCATCAGTTAGATACAAACATTCTGAAATCAATTTCTGAAGAAAATATTCAAAATATGCACATTTCCAGTGAAACATAACAATCTTAATAATTCAATTACTATATATTCTACAAACTTTATTCTGTCGACAGTGTGATATCAAAGTGGTGAAAACATTCACTCATCATGCCAAAGGTCTGTGTTCAATTCCCCAAATGGGTACAACATGTGAAGATCATTTCTGGTGTCTCTAATGTGGTATTGCGGGACTATAGCTGAAGGCAGAGTAAAACCCAAACTATACTTTCATGTGACTCAAAATTGAGAATCTGGTTTGTCACAATGATTTCTTTATGAAAGCAATGAAATCACTCACAAAGTTTAGAATTACCTGCCCAAGTCTTTTAATCCGGTCCACATAATGATGGCTCCCTTTTTCAGGTCGAGAGTTAAAGTTCCACGTATTGTAAGTCATTATTGTAAAATTTAAATAGATATCAGATCTTTTAACACAGGACCTTGAGACAGTCTGCGCACCACCGTCTGTATACAAGCTCCTCTGAAATCTGTTATCACAGGAATGTAGATCTCTCAGAACGTCTGCTCTCCGCAGTGTGCAGGATCTTGTAGAAAACAGGGCAGGATCCGTAGATCCATCGCTTGACAACACTGAACATATTGATGAATGTGACTCCTCATGGAGTGGTACTGTGGTTTGATTGTTCCTCTGATGAGGAGATAACTCTTCATTTGTGGATGTGTAAGAAAATATGTGAAAGTTCCCTTTGGGATACATTGTTACAACAAAATTGTGTTTGAAAATAAAATCTTTGGACATCCAAATAATTTGGAATGTGTATGTGGATCCAAACACAAGCAACGTCGACATTGGCTTTGGTTTGTGTTCTTGGGACATGACGCTGTGAAGGTAAGGTTCTCGGTCGTCACTTGTAAATGCAAGTTTCTGAAAATTAAAATAAATATATACACAACATAAATTTGATTTAATGTGTGAGTGACTTTGATTTTGTGCCACTTTTACAATGTCATGGGATATCAGAAATTCTCTTGGACAAAAATAAATCTCTGATATTTATCGTTAACTAAACAATATTTAGTTAACAACTGTGAATCTCTATAATCTATAACAATAATTAGTCACGTAGGGCATGGAATGTTATTTCACTAGAATTGGAATGAATATATTCTGATGCCAACGTAACCATGGTAATGGCAAAATAATTGTGATGGAATTAGAACAAAAGAGTCTGTGAATCAAAGTGAGACACTTAATCCATACGAAATATGATTTATTTAGAGTTGGAAAGAAAGCGAGTGAGTGGTTTACAATTCTTCTAGCAATATTCCATCAAAATCACAGCAGAGAGCCCCATCAATGGGCTTCACACATTGTACCCACGCAGGGATCGAACCTCTGTGGAGCAACGAGCGAAAGCATCATCCAATAGACTACGCCACTGCACCTTGAAATGAAAGAGACTCAGTTCAGTTTCAGCATGTCGACTTACCACTGTGAGTTTAAGCTCACATTTTTCTCTTCGGACTACACACTGTGTTTCTGACAGAATTTTACACAGTCAGGCTTAAAAAACAGAATCAAAATAGTAACAAACGAGTTCAAGACAACTGCTTCAACTACGTATATCTACCAGCAGTTAAGAGTGACTGCACATCCACTTGGAACAAGAACCATCTCCATATGGGGTTGGTGGGGTAGGTGAATGGCTAAAGTGTCCGTTTGTCATGCTGAGTTTGACTCCCCACATGGCTACAATGTGTGAAGCCCACTTTTGATGTCCTGCCGTGATAATGCTGGAATACAACCAGACTTACTTGCATAATCAACATCTGAATTGTCTTACCATTCTAAGAATGCTTCGAACGCTGTATGGAAGCAGATTTCCATCAGTATTCCTTAAGTGCTGAGTTGTATGTCGTTCCAGGAATGCTATGGCTGTCTGAAACAGAGGTGGCATCAGTTAAAAATATTGTCACAGTAACCAAGAAGAATTTAGACCAAATAATGTCATGGAGATGTTTGTCTTAAGTTTACGCAACCAAAATTTGTGCTGCTCTCAATCTACACTCAAGCTTACTGCAATCACACACGACAGTTTCAAATGAGTGAGTGAGTGAGTGAGCAAGCGAGTGGTCTTTTGAGTGAGAGAGGTTTTGAGCCACTTGTTGCACTATTCCAGTCATATCACAGCATGGAATACCAGAAATGGGCTTCACACGTTGTACCCATGTGGGGAATCAACCTCGTGTCTGAAGCATGACAAGAGAAGACTTTAACCATCAGGTTACTCCATAGCCTAAGTTTTAATCAGGAGTGATTATGTTAGTTTTCACACCACCACAGACAATTCACTAGCATCACTGACTAACAGAGACATCTATTTGCTTCACAAATTTGAGTGTTTTGTAGTGTGTTTGAACATTTCTTAGAAAATCTTCACACTACTTTTACATGGTTTTAACAATCATTATGCCACTAATGAGTCTCACATACAAATTTGAATATACACCACTTCTTTAATTACAGATATACAGTTGGATAGAGTTTACTTTTAGGTGCACCAACATTAGAGTCCATTTAACTCTACTTTGAAAAGTTTTCCAGCAAAAGGGATGCAACTCTGCATAACTAACTGTGTCTCCAAAGATGACATGCATGAACTTCAGAGAAAATTTTGAGAGCAGATGTCAAGTTTACCTGAACAGCTTTTGAGACATCCTCTTCTTCAAGAGTTGCACTTGAAGATGGCAGTCGCCAGATGCCGCCATATAGAATGTTGTCATAATCTGGAATTAAATATTTATATCTCACTTAATCGTTTCATCTTCATATATTGCTCCATCCAGTCGTTTCCACAACTTAAAAAGTGTATAATTTCAATTTCAATATTGAAAAATAGGAAATGTTAAAATTCAACTTTGTCCCCTTCAGATTAAAGGCCTGGGTTTCAAATGCATTAGTGGTTCTCCAGCTGTAGTAATATAGCTAAACATGGTAAATGGGGTCCTTTCAGCACAGGTGGCAAAATATATGTACCCTAAACCACAGGGTAACGATGCATTAAACTATCGATGGACTGCAATTGTTGAGTCGCCGATAGCAATGAAGTATTGAAGTACTTTGGTACTGAAAAAGTATTGGTGCATCGATTGTATGTGCATCCATCAATAGTTTCAGTAAATGACTTCTGGTGACAAATGTGCAGTGCAAAATACAGGAGGTACCAGATTGGTTCAGTGTTATTTACAGTTATCGGCCCATGTGACCTCTTAAACAAACTCGGTCTTGGTTTCAAGTTTGTCATCAGTTTTTAACAGAGACTAAAATTACTTCAGTTAATTTTATTTAATATAAACTATAGATTCATTTGGGAAATGACTTCAACTGAGATACTACTGCAATAGTATTGCAATAGTTGGTGGCAACAGACTATCACTATTGCAATAGTATGTTGCAATAGACTATTTCTTCCAAAAGAAGCTACGAAAACACTAACTCTCTCCTTTACCATTTCTCGCCTCAGCTATTGTAACAGTCTTCTCGCCAAATATCCAAATATTAACCTAAACAGGATCCAGAGAATTCAAAATAAAGCTGCTCGCCTTGTCTCTCTGTCACCCATGCTGAAACACATCACACTGGCATTCCAATGTGTAACTCTCAAACAGCACCACAGTACCACTGTGACTTACTTCCATTGTACTATCCCAACAGAACCCTTCGGTCTCAATCTAAACATCTGTTTACTGTGTTCCAAAAGTGAAACTCTCCAGATACGGGAAGAAATCCTTCGCATATGCTGGTGGAACTGCTTTGAACAATCTTCCCCTTGATGTCTGTCAATGTCAATCCCTTTCTGGCTCCAAAACAACCATCAAAACCCATCTTTTCTGCCAAGCTTTCATCTGATCAATCCTCACTACGCTTTGAGCACAATATCCATGTTTGTGAAAAGGGCAATAAAAATCCACTATTGCCATTGTTATCGCAATACTTGTTTCCCCCCTCAACAGTCTCTCTTACTAAACAAAGTCAAAATACAAAAACATACCACTTCACTTAAACATACTGGTGTCTGCTCCACCCTTGAGTAACATAAAAATGATTAAGACACAGAATTTACATCTTTCTGAACATTTCACATATTTATAATTGAAAACAAACCCAACATTTTAACAACAGTCAAAATGATGGCGTTGTTGAAAGGAATATAGTCTTTCAGTTTTGTACGAACAAATTAAGCTCCTAGTATTTTAGGGTAAGGTAAACCCTGATGACATTAATTAACTTCTTAGTTGAATTGTTTACATATGCCAGATCCATAGGCCATAGGCCAGATCGACAAATTTTAGAAATGAGTTTTCGGATGCATCAATGTTCATAAAGCTGTAAAATATCAGAAATAGTCAATTATTTTGTACATGTTGTGTAGTGACATTACCTGGTTCGTCATCTTGACAGAGGGCAAAGCATAGACAACTCAGTATTATTGACACCGCTTGCTTCATCTTCCTGACTAGAAATGCTCATTTTTTCAGCAGTGTCATCCACACATTTGTTGACACGATGAATGTAGTACTCCACGCATCATTGCAAGAAATGGCGCTGTAAGGAGTCGGGTGAAAATCCGGATTAGACTCGGGAAAGTCCGGAATTCTTATAACGCCACCCAGCTGCAACAAGTAGTGTAAACTTTGGCCTTAAAAACAATTACTGTCAAAACGTGTGGCTGTCATTAGTTTATTGTTGAAGGTTGTTGGACCTTTGTTTAATCGATTTAATTGTTTAATTCAATTTATTTTAATTTGATTTAATTTAATTGTTTAATTGTTTTATCTAAAAACGATAATGTACTTGAAATTTATCCCTGAAATTTAGCTAGCCCACGGAATTTAAGTCGCTTGTCAGAGGACGGTTGGGAGGTATGGCGCTGTGTTTTGAGGTTCTTGTTTATGTCAACAGACATACAACAAGATATACATTTGTACAGCTTATTATTCTATATATTATATTAAAAAACAGTAAGTATAGGTAATTGAAATAATTTGTTCTGGGTACTCTACATGAATAAAATGTAAATTTTGAAACTTTTTTTGTGATTTGATATCCCCTGCTTCACAACAATAGTATACAATCATGTCACAATGCTCGATAAGATGTAGGGCAACACATAGGTGTAGTTTGGGGAAAGTCATGGACGAAACATATGCTGTGGTTGTCGCTCTAGGTGTAGCTAGATGAAGAATTAAACATTTATACACAATTGGATTTTCTTCTGTTTTATCAATAGCCTATAGCTATAAATATTGTGCATTACACATGATTGGCGAACTAGCCCAGGTTAGATCAGAAAGGATTGGCGTATTAGCTAAGGTTATAGATTATAGAAAGGATTGGCGTATTAGCTAAGGTTATAGATTATAGAAAGGATTGGCGTATTAGCTAAGGTTATAGATTATAGAAAGGATTGGCGTATTAGCTAAGGTTATAGATTATAGAAAGGATTGGCGTATTAGCTAAGGTTATAGATTATAGTAAAGATTGGCTTATTAGCTAAGGTTAGATCAGAAAAGATTGGCGTATTAACTAATGTTACCTTAGAAATTAAAATTTTAAACTGTTTCAGTAACATGTATGTTGAGACTATAGCCGTGATTAATATTCATTAAACGTACGTGAATATGTGTGTGCGCGCATTGTGTGTCATATAAGTTCGACACAGTGTTGTTTGCATTGTCAAACTCGAATTGCTTTGCATATTAAATTTGTTGACTGAGTTTAGATTTACCCCGATTTCAGCAATACTTCAGCAATATCAC
The DNA here is from genome assembly GCF_037392515.1 of Haliotis asinina. Classification (NCBI taxonomy): domain Eukaryota; kingdom Metazoa; phylum Mollusca; class Gastropoda; order Lepetellida; family Haliotidae; genus Haliotis; species Haliotis asinina. The sequence goes on along the minus strand of NC_090294.1, from coordinate 45,131,594 downwards.
TGGGGAATCGAACCTGGGTATTCAGCGTGACGAGCTAGGCTACCTACAGACCGTTTCGGATATTGAATAATTCTGGTAGAAGGATTGTCAGGTTGCTAAGTGGCCAAAATACCATGACTAGGTCGAGTTTCCAATAACAGTAGTTTCTGAAGATAACTTCATGGCATCGCCATGATATATTAACACTCAGAGGATATACGGCCAAACTGTGCGGAACAGGTTGAAAGAGATTGGTCTGAGAGCCAGGAAACCCGACGTCGGAGACGTGCTTCGTCGTCACCATCGCGTTCAACGTCTCCGTTATCTGAAGGTATCAACTTAGTTGTATAGACATTACGTTCTTCTGAAATGGGGTAGAATTTCATGCACTAAAGTCTATTTATAGACGAGTTATACATGTTTCAAAATGCAACATTTTCGCAACAGATTTCTAGTCTACGCGTTTCACGTCGTATTTTGCACGTCGACCTCCGTGGCAATGGGTGCTAAGTACTTGAAATTACTAATTATAATATTAATGGCATGTTGTTATGGCCCAATAACTGCACATCTGTTTCTCCGTGTGCAGCGAGTAAGTCATCTAGAACGCTCCGAAACGCGTGTTCGATTTGAACTCTCACAGATCAAATTTAGCTGAATATTAGTTTGCCAGACATGGAAAACAATACGATTGCTCCAAAGGTAGAACATATTTATTGGTCTTTGCTAACTGAACATAGTTAGAGTGAGTGAGTGAGTTACTATTTTAAGTCCCATCGGCAGTATTTCAGTTATCTTGACTAGCCAAGTTATGGATTTACAATAACTGAGGTGAATGATAAAACATTGTCAGTGAAGGACAGCCAACTAGATTATCACAGATATAATTTTAAAACTTGTAATTAAATCCAAAATATTCTATCTATACGTATCAAGACAATTTAAGAACAGGTAGATTGTCAACAAATGAAGCAAAGTCACTGTTCTGAACATAGTGATAAATCTTACGCCTAAATCGGTGCTTAAACGCCCAAGGAACATTGGCAACATTATCAAATGAATTGTATTCTGTGGAGTACCGTCATGAAACGCACATTGATGTATTACAGTCAAACAGCCTAAGTAAACTGGTTTCAGTAATATTCGTTACGCTCTTACGCTGTGAACCAGTAGAGGAGTGTATCGTGTAATACTTGCACTAAGTGTGCTCAGGTTGTGCAGTCAAATACTGTTATGTAGAACGTCTCGAAGTAAGGGCATGGTTTCTGCGTTCACCTATTTAGGTATCAATTAGCGAATGTGTGGAACATCGGATATCTCGAAGTGTCTACGTAAGGCACTTTAATCTACACACACACACACACACACAGAGATAGAGAGAGAGAGAGAGAGAGAGAGAGAGAGAGAGAGAGGTTATGTCTTGGATACTGTTTTTTCCAGCACTGAGAGTAAAGAATGTCTATTTCCTAACATATCGATTTGTGTGGAGAAAAAATGGTGACTTTAGTGTCAGAATCAGTAATGACGAGGTAGGAGAGAGAGTGAGAGAGTATTGTGTGTGTGTGAGAGAGAGAGAGAGATAGACAGAGAGGAAGAGATATATAGAGTGTGATAAGAGACAGATGCAGTATTACAATTGTGTATGTATGTATGTATGTATGTATGTGTGTGTGTGTGTGTGTGTGTGTGTATGCATACATGAGTGATGAGTGTATAGATGTATAGATGAGTGAAGAGATCGTGGAGATAGCGAGAGAGACGCACACACACACACAGCTAGTACAGACAGACAGACACACACACACAGACACACACACACACACACACACACACACACACACACACACACAGAGTACGATGGCTTGCGAATCTACTAGATATATTTTGACAGGTCCAATGACATGTTTTTGCGTTCTGCAGGGGACCAAGCTTTGCTGCAGGTGCCGTGACTGAATATTTCCTTCACAACGTCTCTCTCGTGAATATCATCGAGGAACAGGCTATTTACGCATACAGGTACTGTCATTTTTCTCATACATGTAACATATTTCACATGTAATTATACTGACAAAACACATGCTCTCACAAATCAATTGCAACTCATAAGGTAACATATTGAATAGCTATGTAATGACTTTACAAATGTTTATTGGTAATAATTTGAATAAGACTTTGTGTCGATGTCGATTGCCCGCTGATTCACTCAGTCAATCACTCAGATGTTGTTCATATTTATTAATCGTATGTCAGTTATATGTTCAAATCGTATACACGTACCAGATATAGTGGTGTGACGATTCATCGATAGGTATCGACCAATGGGCCGCTTATACAGTGAATCGATACAGAGTTTTCCATTGTCGTATATCCCGACACAATACGTAAAATGGGGACAATACATCGACGTTTAATTCTGAATGTTGCCGAAACGTATGTCAAGAAAAAAGACTTGCTTTTATTTGATGACTGGAATATATGCTGACTTACTTTCCTTTCATTAGTAAAGTTACGTTTCCTCCGAAGTTCTTGCGTCAAGAACTCTGTCAGACTTGCATGTCATTAACACTTCTCAAAGTCCGTGTACAGTTTTGATTATCTCGTTTCCCAATGAACTTTGAATCAGGGAGACTATATAGAGAAGGAGAGGAAACTCTTCGAAAAGCCCTTGAACGTATGCCGCGGGTCTTTACGTAACCAGTGCAGTCAATATGGTGGCAACTTAGTATTTAAGACTGAATCCGGTTTATTTTCAACAGCTGATTAAATTTGCTGAGTGTTGTGACAACTGAAATCTTACATGTAGAAGATAAGTTAAGAATTATGTCACTTCAGTTTAAGTTAAATACTTGGTATTAGTGTCTGTGTTAGGACAGAAGATTTGTAGTAACGTTTCAAGTATGTTATAGCTCACTGGTTTCCATTCTCGGTTCACCGTGAATACAGACTAAATTGTGTCGGTAAAAGGTTCTTTCACACATTCGTTTAATCTTTAGAAGGGAAACATACCTGTAGTTAAAAGGTATTTGCAAGTAATAGTGATATTTATGAGTGAGTGAGTGAGTTAATATTTAACGTCACATCGGCAATATCTCAGCCATATCGTGACGAGAACGTTTAATACTGAAGTGAAATATATGGATACTATAAAAACCTGTCAACGAGGGACAGTAAAACAACTAGAACATCACAAATATGATTAAAACTAGTGTGGAAAGTTAAAACTTATATCACTATTCGGACAATACAATATAAAATCAGGCTATAGATTGCCAACAACTGAAGGTAGATCACCATACTAGGGACCATGGGGACTTACAGTACCTTTGCTACCTGCATGGACCCTAGTTGGATTTACATCATCCCCCCCCCCCCCCCCCCCCCAGCTGTTAGCAATTTAGTCATATCTAGCCAAAAATTAAAAATACACATATACTACGACTAAAAACAGTGGAAGTCTAAACGTACAGGAAATGTTTTGGGACTTACGTACCCTCTCAGGAGGACAATAATTTTACGGTACTTCAACCCCCTTTGAGGGTACAGCCACTAACAATTCTAGTTACTAATCTAAACTACCATGAATTAAAATACAGCTATCTACAGAACATAATAATCAAAATTCAAAGATGAAATCAATTTCTTTTAAAAATCCAAGAATTAAATGAGAACTTACGGTGTTAAAAAGATCCTTAATTGTTTTTACATTGAAATATTTATCCCTTATGATGGAGAATTCAACACAGTCAAGCAAGATATGCTTGACCGTGGTTCTCTCATCACAAGGGATGCAAAACGGAGGATCCTCACCTTTCAATAGGTAGGAATGAGTATATCTAGTATGGCCAATACGACATCGCCGCATGATTACCTCTTCAAATCTGGACTGACAACCCAAGTAGGAATAACCAATATACGGTTTTATTTCATGTAATTTATTTATACCTACTTGGGTGTCCCACGTCTTCTGCATTAGATCACGGATGTAAGTTCTAATGCTAGATTTATAATCGCTATTTGGAATAAGAAGTGGTGTCACAGATTTGTTGAGTGCTGCCTTGGCAGCAAGATCGGCCATTGCGTTACCGGAAATGCCTACGTGGCTGGGTAACCAACAAAAGACGATGTCGTATTGGCCAGTGGCAAGATTATTATACAATTCAATAATTTCTATTATAAGTGGATGTTTACAAGAAATATTTTTAATAGCCTGAAGACAAGAAAGAGAGTCGGAATATATTATATACTGTTTTCGTTTAGGGTGTCTTTTAATATATTTAAGAGCTGTTAGTATGGCGTTAGCTTCTGCTGTAAAAATAGAACTGTTATCAGGTAATCTAGACGATATTGTTCTGGATCCAACGACAGTGGCACAAGCCACAGCGCCACCGTCCCTGGACCCATCTGTAAATAAGGATTTATAATTGCTGTATTTATGTTTCAGTTGATTATATTCTTGTTTATATTGTAATTCATTTGTTTCTGATTTTTTAAATGTAGTTAATGTTAGGTCAACTTGTGGCCTAACCAACTGCCATGGGGGAGAGGAAAGAAGACGGAAAGGAGCTATATTGTTCAGCTCAATACCAGCAGCAGCAATAAACAGCTTTATTCTGAGTCCAAGAGGTGGAACAAGAGAAGACTTTTTGCTATACAAATCCTCATAAAGGGGATTGAAGACACAGTTATATGCAGGGTTAGATTCGTTAGAGTATAGTTTTGTGATATATTGTAAAGATGATTTGATACCGCGTTGTACAAGAGATGGTTCAACGGCCTCAACGTAAAGACTGTCAATAGGTGAAGTTCTGAAGGACCCAAGACAAAGTCTTAGACCTTGGTGATGGACAGGATCAAGAAGTTTAAGATTGCTTTTGCAGGCTCCACCATAGACGATGGAGCCATAATAAAGTTTAGAACGAACGAGTGATCGATATAGATGGAGAAGGGTAGCTTGATCCCCTCCCCATTTTGAATTTGAAACCACTTTCAACAAGTCAAGAGCTTTCAGGCATTTAGTTTTAAGTGATTTAATGTGTGGTAAAAACGTTAAGTGTGAATCAAAGATTAGACCCAAGAATTTGGCTTCTTTAACAACTTTAATGGGCGTCCCATCTAGAGACAGTTTAGGGTCTTTATGTGGTTTGTATTTACGACAAAAATGTATGCAGTTCGTTTTCGATTTAGAAAATTTAAAGCCGTTTTCAAGACACCATTTATTAATCTTGTTTAAACACAATTGCAATTGCCGTTCAATGGTATGCATATTTTTACCACGACAAGAAATATTAAAATCATCCACAAATAACGATCCATCAATTGAATCATTTAAAACTTTTGATAAACTGTTGGTCTTGATGCTAAAAAGAGTGACTGACAAAATACTGCCTTGTGGAACACCCTGATCCTGATTGTAATGATCAGACAGGGTAGAACCCACGCGGACCTGGAATTGTCTGTTATTTAAAAACTTGGCTATAAGTTCAGGCAAACGACCTCGCAACCCAAAGTCATGTAAATCTCGTAAAATGCCATATTTCCAAGTAGTGTCATATGCTTTTTCAAGATAAAAAAAGATTGACACAGCGTGTTGCTTGTTAATTAGTGCGTTTTTCACAAATGATTCTAAACGCACTAAGTGATCGACAGTACTTCTGTTTTTCCGGAAACCACATTGTATATCTGTGATAAGGTTATTAGTTTCCAAATACCAAACAATTCGATTATTTATCATGCGTTCAATGGTCTTGCAAACACAGCTAGTTAATGAAATCGGACGATAATTGGACGGATCCGTATGATCACGTCCAGGTTTAGGTATTGGTACTACTATGGCGTCACGCCATGACGGAGGAAAGTTACCCGATGTCCAAATATCATCAAAAATATTTAGGAGAGTTTCTAGGTAGGATTCTGGTAAGTGCTTCAGGAGTTGATAATGTATGTTATCAGCTCCTGTAGCAGTATCATGAGCCTGATCAAGAGCAGTATGACGTTCATGAATAGAAAACGTTTCATTATAATCTTCCCCATTATCAGAATTGAAATTAATAGTTTTCTTTTCTTGTTGTTTTTGATACTGCTGGAATTTAGGTAAATAATTAGAAGAGGAAGAGTGTTTAGCAAGGGTTTCGCCCAGTTTATTTGCGATATCTAATTTATCAGTAAGTAATTGATCTCCATGCTTAAGATGATGGACAGTAGATTTAGTACCTTTACCTTTAATTTTTTGGACCATGTTCCATACCTTGGACATGGGTGTCCGAGAATTTATGTTGGATACATAATTTTGCCAAGATTGGCGTTTGTTCTGTTTAAAAGTACGCCTTGCTTTAGCATTTAAAATTTTAAATTTATTTAAATTATGCACCATAGGATGGCGACGGAAATAATGTTCTGCTTTTTTCCTTGCCTTCCTAGCTTGTTTGCACTCATCGTTGAACCATGGTTTTCTTATGTGTGGAACTACAGAGGACTTTGGTATACACTCATCAGCTATGGAATTCAGTTCATCAGAAAAGCATTTAATAGCATTGGGAACGTCAATAAAACGCCCAGGTTGAAGTTTTTCAGCACACAGTGTTTCATATAAAGCTCAGTTAGCCTTTTTAAAATTCCGCCTTGATGATGGAGGAACATCAGATGGAGTTACAGACTTGAGAATAGTAGGAAAATCCTCACTTCCACAGAGGTCATCGTGGACTGACCATTCGAATTCATTTAGTAGTTCAGAATTTGTGAGTGACAGGTCAAGAGCAGAATAGGTCCCTGACCCAGGGTGTAAATATGTGCTGGAACCATCATTATAAATACATAAATCATTGTCAGAACAAAAGTCCTCCAACAATTTACCTTTAGTGTTTGTAGTTACACTACCCAAGAGTGGGTTGTGCCCATTTAAATCTCCCATTATAATACAGGGCTTCGGGAGTTGGTCATACCGGGCTTGAAGATCAGTTTTGGCAAACGTTGAAGACGGCGAAATATAGAGAGAGCATAGCGTACATGTAAAGTAATTCTCACAGCAACAGCCTGCATATTAGTATTAAGTGTCTGACTAGAACGGATGACCCGCCAGTGGCTCTATCACTCGGAGGTGAAAAAGAATGATATGCATTAAAATGACGAAGGTCAAATGTATCTGTTTGTTTTAAATATGTCTCTTGGAGACATATCGCCGAAGGTGTAAAATCTTGGACTAATAACTGTAATTTATGTAAATTAGTCCTCAATCCTCTGCAGTTCCACTGTACAATATTATTGGAATAAACTATCTTTTAGGGGGATTTATTGGGGATCTACCCCGCACTCTTTTGGAGGGCGACAAGCTATGTGCCCTAGAATGGACGTTTTCAGAAACGTCCATGTTTTCAAGAGACCCATTATTGAACAACTGAATTTTGTTCTGTGATCCTTTAGGAGCTCTGCCACTTTGTTGTTTTGAAGCATCAGGCTTCGGCTTCGGTTTACTTTTCACCGTTTGTTGACTATCAGCTGTCGACTGAGACTTTGAGTGTGACTGAGATGATGATTTGTGATCAGAAGACCTTGAGGTACTAGGAAGTGATTCCTCAGTCTGTGATGATATAGCAGTGTACAAATGCTGTGGAGAATCGCAATTTACCCAAGTCAAGGTAGTTTGACAGCCTGTGGTTGACGTTGTTTTAGAGCTAGAACCCGATGATGTTTTTGCTACTGATGCATAACTTTCTATAAGATCAGATCTCTTTACCAGTTTTTTGGCCTCCGAAAAAGAGATGTTTTGAGTGAATTTTATTTTATTGATCTCCATTTGCTCTTTCCAAATAGGACACTGTTTAGAATACCTTCGGATACAGCAAAGGGGTTCAACTTCAAAGGTGTCTTGTCAGGAGTCTCAATCACAATGAAACGTGGCCAATACTCAATTGATGTAGACGGTCTATGGTCAGTATCAACAGGGTCAATATCAAGTGGACCTTTTTTTTGTTGGAGTTTCATAAGCCATGGTTAGTGTAATACGGTTCATCATCCGAGCTCCCCACCCACCACGGAGTATCACAAGGACAATGCTAAGGTAAGCGGGCCTCCAGCTTACAGCACCAAGGATACCCGGATGATATACTCCAGCAGAAGAATTAGAAATAATTAATCTACCAGATTGGCCCATGAGCCACCGCCTTCTGGGCATAAGACTCTAGGCAAAAGTTCAGAGCTTCAAAAATGCATTTTAAAATTCGAAAAGCTCAATGAACAAATAGGCCAAGGCCGAAAGTAAAAATCCAAATGAAATTTGTGCAATGATATATATACTCCATGCACAGGGCTTGGCATGACCAGCCGATTGGTCGAACCGGGCCCATTCGACCACCTGTCTAGGCGAAGTCAATCCAAAGTGGTGTGTTGGGCAATGGAACGCAGTTAAAAGCCCCAGTGCCCTCAACCACCAGGATCTCGTCCTCCACCGACACGGGACGCAACCCACGGCAAACGGGTTGGTGGACCAAATATCCCCCCGGGTCCACTACAGGGGTTTCGGCGAGCTCTTGGCGTTACCCAGCACCCACCACGAGGAGGTGGCTCGCCACGAGTGCCGTGTTATTTATGATTTGTCAGGGTGTATTTGAGGTGTGTAAAAATATGATATATCGCCGATCTGTTCTGCTACACGCCGTTGTTTGAGTGTTTCTAACTATTTCCTCATAAACATTTTTCACGTACACCTTTTATGAAAGGAATAAACTATCACTTGAAATGTGTTTGCAAGTAATAGTGATAGTTTTATGATTTTATTTGTTAGTGATGTGTTTGAAAATTATGACATATCGCCGATCTGATCTGATCCGCCATTGATGCTTGTGATTATGTGTGTTATAGTTCTGTAAACGTCTTTCTTTCTTGTTGATGTCATCATTTCTTGTTGATCTTATTATTTGACAAAACTGGAAAGGTGTTTTTAACTCTTTGTGATAATTTTAAACTTTCTGTTTTTGAGTGGTGGAGTGACAGTGTCAGTTAACATTTTGTTAATGCCCATGCCATTCCCCACATGCAATAAAATATCTCAATTAATTATTTATGTAAACAAAAATGCAGATTTTTTAAAAAGGACAGCTAATGTTAACACATTCTCGCGATACCTTTGCGTTCTTTAACATGTTTTGGGAGGGAACAACTGTAACTCTCATAATCACAAGCATCAATGGCGGATCAGATCAGATCACATCGGCGATATGTCATAATTTTTACACACATCACTAACACAATTACTAACACAATTACTAACACAATTACTAACACCTTTCACCTGATGGTATATTCCCTTCATGAAAATTAAAGGTGCATGTAAAAAGAAGTTTTAGAATACTAACTAGAAACACTCAAACAGCACAGTGTAGTATTTCAATGGCTGATCAGATCAAATCAGCGAGCGATATGTCACGTTTTTCACACACCTCAAATACACCCTAACATTCTTTTTAAGATTAGGAAACTATCACCGTTACTTGAAAACATATTTAACCTGATAGTATATTCCCCTCGCAAGAATTAAAGGTGTGTTTGAAAGATACTTTTTAAGCACAAACTAGGAACATTCAAACAACGTTGTGTAGTATTTCAATGGCGGATCAGAACATATCGCCCATATGTCATATTTTTCACACACCTCAAACACACCGTAACCATTTTTTGGGGTCATAAAACTATCACTATCATTAGCACATACCTTTCCACTAAAGGTACGCCTCTTTTCTAAAAGTTGAAATTAACCAGTGTGTGACAAAAGCTTTTATCGACACAATTTAGTCTATCTTCACGGTGAATCGAGAATGGAAGCCAGTGAGCTATGACATACCGACTTGAAACGTTACTACAAATCTACTGTCCTAATACTGACACTAATAACAATGATTTGACTGAAACCGAAATGACAAAATAGTTAACCTATCTTCTACATATACTTTCCAGTTGTCACAACACCCAGCAAATTTAATCAGCTGCTGAAATGTCCTGTCCTTACTTCGAGTACACCTTAACTCGCCTACAATAAACATAATGTCATATACTATCACCTCTATTAGGAGAATGGTATACAACATATGTCATATCTGGCATTTCACTTTCTCAGTAAAGTACAAATTCTAGTACTTTCTTTTTTGGTTGAGTCCCATCCGGGATTCGAACCCGCACCCTCCTAGTCAGGCACCTAATCGCTAGCACACAAAGTCTAAGAAAGTGAAATCCCAAATATGATATATGTTGCATTTGACCACTTTCTAAATGGCATCGTGTAATCATAGCTTTCAGCCGTGGGAGCCGTGCCAATTCACACTCATCAGAGGGGTACACAAAGTACGCAGTCTACACTACCAGTTGTCCGACTTTCATGTTTGTGGTAGTCGCGGTGGCTGAGCGGGGTAGGCGGCTGACTTTGTGTGCTGGCGATTAGGTGCCTGACTCTAAGGGTGCGGGTTCGAATCCCGGATGGGACTCAACCAAAAAAAAAAAAGTACTAGAATTTGTACTTTACTGAGAAAAAGAAATCTCAAAAATGACATATGTTGCATTTGACCACTTTCTAAATGGCATCGTGTAATAAGAGAATGGTATAGCCCACATTTAGAGAAGAAAGATTATCCAAATGCGGCTGTTTAACAACTGTTAGAGGTTATAATCCTGCTTCGTGTTGTTTTAAAGTGAGATAATCTCAATGTGTCTCGAGTAAAGACAGACTCCAAAAGAAATCATGAACAAATTTACTGATATGATAACTAAGGTTAAATTTACGAATAGGGATTGGATATTCTCAAAATGGATTGGATTTTCCCAAAAACAATTGCCTTGAAGTATGAAAACACGTGTCTCATACTATGGGTATCAAAATGGCATATCTGCAGAGTCGTGTTTGAGACGTCACAGAGAGGTGGTCAACAGGTTTTGTATGCAGGCTACTGACTGAACGTTAAACGTCAAGTTGCTACCCACTGGAAGTGTGTTGTCAAAGGATACAATGGCCGTTACACTGCTATCGGAGATCACTTGGTGTCATCCAGTGTTTACAGCCACAAGAAAACTTCAGACTTCTCAGCCGTCTGAAACACCGAGTCCAGACTGACATATCACCAGTGCAGTAGATCTACAGCTCAGAACTTGACCTCCTTGATGAAGATGTCACCATAGCTGCACCGTCGTTCCCAGTGTACAGGCCACCCTGTACAGGCACAGAACCAGGTCCGTCCCACAATTGCCGAATGCTAGAGCTGAAGTCAGCTTAGATGGAACGTGGACCCAGACGATTGATGGCAAAGAATTCCTCTGTGCAAACGGTGGCGAAGACAACAGACTGCTGGTATTTGCTACTACCGAGATGCTGGAATACCTGATGTTCTTTTCATTGATGGAACTTTCTTTCTTTGGCCAAGCTTGAGACTGCAAGCATACATCATTCACTGTCTTGTGAATGGAGACAGAAGCCTTTGCACCACTTCTGCCAGAAGCTTTCTGTTCCACTACTCCCAAGCCCTGTGGCTCCAGGTAGTGGAGAAGGGTTTGTCACGAGACTACATGAACAGTCCAGCAGTCCAGGCCCACGTCCGACGAGCAGCAGCGTTGCCACTTCAGCTGAACCTGGTCCAGGATAGAAGTGATGGAGCCGGCACCGAATGTCCCGAATATCTCTTTCTTCAACGACTACATTGCCAGCACCTGGGTTGAAGATGATGCCACATTCCCTGGAGCTCAAGAAAACCGAAAAAGCAGACAACCGCACTAGGCGACAGATAGGACTTGGAGGAGCGACTTCATTCAGGATTGAGAGATTGAAGACACAGCTCTCCACCGGAGTGAAATCAGTCATGCAATTTCTTGATGCAGCTGGTCACATACTGAAGCAGGAGTACAAACATCTTGTCATGAACTAGAACAATGATGTGAAAGTGACATTTTAAAGCAGTTTGTGCTATGTTCAAGGTTGTTTGTTGACTATTGTGACCGATGTGCTATTAAATTACGTCAATAATTGTCAGTGAATAATGTTGAATGACCGGAATAAACATGCTGATGTCCTCATGAATAAAGGTTGACATTGTTAAAGTGGTTTACATTGTCTGTTTTCATTTCTTTCATGGTGCACCCCAAATGGTTGAGTCCATTACTTTATGGGTAAGACAGCATTTGCATAAAATTTACTGGTGTCTAAACTTGTTTCGATAAGGGTGATATAACGTGTATGCGATATGAGGGCCAACCGTTGAAAATAAACCGGGTTCAATCTTAAATGCTAAGCTGCCGCCATATTGGCTGCACTGGTTACATTACGACACGCGGCAAACGTTCAAGGGCTTTTAGGAGAGTTTCCTCTCCTTCTCTATATAGTCTCCCTGGTAACGGTTAAAAGAGTACAAAGAAATTCCAGCAATATTTCAGCTATATGGCGGTCGTTTGCAAATAATCGAGTGTGGACCAGACAATCCAGTCACCAACAACATGAGCATCGATCTACGCAATTGGGAACCGATGACATGTGTCAACCAAGTCAGCGAGCCTGACCACCCCTCTTATGACAAGCATTGTCGCCTTTTATGGCAAGCATGGGTTGCTCAAGGTGTGCTCTATCCCGGGACCTTCACGGGTCTACAAAGAAAGAAAAGTGTATTCGTTCTTTAAATTGGTGTTTTGAAGACTCCATGCCTTGATATACAGACCTTTTTATATATACCCATAAGTAAATACATACCTTTCACTGTTATATTGATATTCATATATAAATATGAATATGGCTTGTAAAAGTCGTATAATAACATATTATTATTCAAAGTGGTTACTATGAACTTGTTATGAGGTAACGGTATGCTGATTTTATTCGCTAGCAAGCAACATGTTGTGCCTGTTCAGGAGATAACGTGTCTGTATGTGGGTGCGACCAGCGTGTCTATTCAGCTTATGCATAATGCTGACAAAATCATGTGTTTGAAATTAATGATATAAACACTTTACTACCAATTCCTCTGCATCTGTATGTCAAAACCACACAGGTAACATGTACACTTTAAAATGAAGCTTGCTCTTAACATAGTTTCCTGGGCCTCCTGTCACCACGCGCCAAGGTGATCGCAAATCACTGAGGTAACCTTAGTGCAATGTTAAAACATGGGAGTTAGGTTAATCTTAGTGACGTTTGCTTCGTGAAAATTTAAAGGGGCCCCTGGTATATAAGAACACTCACTACAGATAGGGCACAGTATACTGAAACATTAAGAGAATAGAGAAGAATTTTATTCAATTTCAAGGACACGTGAGAAAAATACGTATAAAAGTGCATGCACATAATTTCAGAGCGAAGTCAGCAAAGATGTGTTCAAAAAAGATTGTTTCAAAAAGGTTGTAAGATTTGTTAAGCATTCTAAACTTTGCGAAGACATTAACATATTAAAGTGTTCATGTGTTGGATCAGTATAGAAATAACTTCATAACAACAGTAATCTGCTTCTGTTTGGAAATAACAATAAAAAGTTAAATTCATCTTGCATGACGCTATAATTACATTTTGTACGCTTCAGTAATTCCGTATTTACATTTTGATCACATCAATATTGTTGTATGCTAATTACGTTTATGGCTTGTGCATCTAAATTTACACATAATACGTAGTAGGTCTCTGTCCTGCGTTGTTTCAAAACGCACAGCTGCACGTGGTTCAAGAACGGTCTTGTAAGCACAGTGAATATGCAGGAAGGGTGATGAGCTTAATTTGCTTTTCCATAATCGAGACTGAATATCGCTATATCCCTTTATAACACACTGTAAAAAACATGATCTGCACAATCTTGTGAGATCCATACATTAGTCATCGTTATGCCCTATATTTACGACAAGTTCCAGATAAATGTTGTATGTACGGGGCCGTTGAACACGTATTTGCAGTTTTCTTTTGGCTGGTTCTATTGTTTGTTTTCTATTGGATTTCACAGAAGGGGTGTGAAATACGTGCGTAAGACTGGATGTTAACACCTTTTAGTGTGGCTAGATATGGTGTTATATAGTGGAATTTCTTAAATGTTGACAGGTATAGAGATAGATACATTTAAATAAATTTGAAAAGCAAAGAGCTGTTTTCACTCCTACACGATTCTTTATTCTTCTCAGGAAGGCACTCTATTGATGAAACATGTTTGAGTGAAACTGGCTCCTTGTTACTTACAATCTATTTTCATTTTGCAAGCAAATCCAACTATCCATGCCTGTAGTCATAAGTCAATTTACATTTATCACCCAAAACTGTGTTCCACAGGAACTATGGATTGTGTAAGATCAGACGATATGTCCCAGGAGATATCGTTTCGACAGTAGATTTAGTACAACGGCCAGGCAATGCTATGACGTTATGACCTTGATGACGTCACAATGCTAGGACATTGCTGCACTGCAAATCTTATGGCAGTACTGAGTTCAGAGATGTACATTTAGGAGATAAACATCATGTGCTGCCCAATTTCCGGGTGTTATTGAGTATTTGAAGCATGGGAATGCATTTGGAACTGACGGCGTCAGCCGGACCTGTCGTCAAAGGACAACCAAACAACTGTACTATCACAGTTCGAATTTAAAACTAGCATGTAAAATGATAAGTAATACCACAAGTTGGACAATACATACATGTGACTAGATATGAAAATATGCTATGGATCGCCAACGTCTCAAGGTAGATCACCATACGGGGACAATGCGGAATTACGTTACATGTGCTACTTTCATTGACCCTAGTTGGTTACACCATCCCCTCAGCCGCTGACGATTGGAGGAAAATCTAGCCAAAATTTAAAACAACGAAAAATACTACGTTTAAACAAAAATTGGTAAGTTTAAATCACAAGTTGAAAGTTTTGAACTTATGTACCGTCTCAGGGCGACAAAGATTGTTCCGTGACATCCTTTCAGGATACAGTTACTAACAACTGGCTGATGCTAATGTATACAACCATTGATAATATGACATTGATGACATCTATTTACAAAATATATTTGTCAAAATTTATCTAATAATTCTGAACTAAGTATTAAATGATAATTTACAGATTGAAAAGATCCTTCATTGTTTTGGCACTGAAATATTTATCCCCTGTGATGGAAAAATCATTGCAGTCCAAGTCATGTTGTCATACATGTACAGTCTTCTAGACAGCATGTTGTCACTTGAATGTTTTCATAAGTCAAAATAAAATTCTAACATGGTAATTCTAACTGGCGATATTAGTGTATCCTTAATTTAAAGGAATTAAGATCACGTGTTAGATCACGTTCAGTACAATTCAGTGTTCCACCTGATACGCACGAGAAGACAGATTTACCATATACCATTTTGTAAGCGTGTTGATCAAACATTGTTTGCCAGGAGGGGACCAACAAGTACCTTATTTTAACGTCTTTTGATAAGACGCGGCCCGAAATCGAACCCGCGACCTTCTACTCCCCGCACGGACGCTCTAATCACCGAGGCATTTCACAAGAACTTTTGTGCGGTGACAGCCCGGGAAAGACACATTTAAGAAAAACAGAGTTTGCCATGTTCTTTCAGATAACTGTTTAATATAAGAGCACTTGTTGCTTCGGTCATGTTTTTGTTTTGAAACTGAAATGTCACAGTAAATTTTATGCAATACGTCTCTGTTGTTGCAAGTTTGAAACGATACATACCAAAGTAGTTTACACGAAGATGTAAATACAAAAGCAAAATAAATAAAAACTAACACTTTCTTGAGAGAAAATTGTCCTTTCCATACAATGACCCATTAGCATGAATCATATTATTTCAGACCAGATTCTATACATAGGGATTACCATACACAGTTTACAGTAAAAGCAAAGAATGCAAGATTATAGAACAATATAAACAAGATCAATGTTTTACTAAAAACTTCAACGGGAATATAGTGGTCGCCCATCATATGTCAACTAAACAAAGGACAAGTCACTGAAACAATTTTTATCCATGGCGATCAATGGGTGACGGTTATTTGTGAAAACGGTATTGATTCCTTTACTCATTGTGGGTTTCACGGCGATTCGTGGCGCCGAGGTGTGTACTTGAAATGTGGCAATGGGCTTTTTTTCAAATGTAGTTTTCCCGTGCGGACACCGGATTGTACAAACATCATGCATATGTAAAGGTCACTAAACGATAAAGTATATTGTTAAGAAACTGAACGGGGGACCCCAATGTGCCAAAAGTGATGCACACACGACCATTAACAGATTCACATAAAGACATGAAGATGCACTTTGTACTGGACTGTATCAGAAGATACGGTTAAATGCAGCAACTGGACTTGGTGCTCGTGTGTTCATATTAGAGTTTTAAAGGGTACTTACCGAATATTATAAGTTGTGACGTGCAAGAACTTAGTTGTATAGACATTACATTCTTCTGAACTGGGGTAGAATTTCATGCACTAAAGTCTATTTATAGACGAGTTATACATGTTTCAAAATGCAACATTTTCGCAACAGATTTCTAGTCTATGCGTTTTGTTTTTTTCTTTACTTTTTCTTTTTTTCTTTTTGTTTGTTTGTTCTATTTATTTATTTATTTTGCACGTCGATCTCCACGGCAATGGGTGCAAAGTACTTGAAATTACTAATTATAATATTAATGGCATGTTGTTATGGCCCAATAACTGCACATCTGTTTCTCCGTGTGCAGCGAGTAAGTCATCTAGAACGCTCCGAAACACGTGTTCGATTTGAACTCTCACAGATCAAATTTAGCTGAATATTAGTTTGCCAGACATGGAAAACAATACGATTGCTCCAAAGGTAGAACATATTTATTGGTCTTTGCTAACTGAACATAGTTAGAGTGAGTGAGTGAGTTACTATTTTAAGTCCCATCGGCAGTATTTCAGTTATCTTGACTAGACAAGTTATGGATTTACAATAACTCAGTTGAATGATAAAAAATTGTCAGTGAAGGACAGCCAACTAGATTACCACAGATATAATTTTAAAACTTGTAATTAAATCCAAAACATTCTATCTATACGTATCAAGACACTTTAGACTGACAGAACAGGTAGATTGTCAACAAATGAAGCTAAGTCACTGTTCTGATGACGAACATAGTGATAAATCTTACGCCTAAATCGGTGCTTAAACGCCCAAGGAACATTGGCAACATTATCAAATGAATCGTTTTCTTTGGAATACCGTCATTAAACGCACATTGATGTATTACAGTCAAACAGTCTAAGTAAACTAGTTTCAGTAATATTCGTTACGCCCCTACACTGTGAACCAGTGTGCTTAGGCTGTGCAGTCAAATACTGTTATGTCGAACGTTGGTGAGGCTAACGTACGCTTGTCTCGAAGTAAAGGCATGGTTTCTGCCTTCACCTATTTAGGTATCAATTAGCGAATGTGTGGAACATCGGATATCTCGAAGTGTTTACGTAAGGCACTTTAATCTACACACACACACACACACACACACACACACACACACACACACACACACACACACACGCACACACACACGCACACACACGCACACACACAGTACGATGGCTTGCGAATCTACTAGATATGGTCCAGTGACATGTTTTTTGCTTCAGGGCTTATGTTCCGCGTTGTGCAGGGGACCAAGCTTTGCTGCAGGTGCTGTGACTGAATATTTTCTTCACAACGTCTCTCTCGTGAATATCATCGAGGGACAGGCTATTTATGCATACAGGTACTGTCATTTTTCTCATACATGTAACATATTTCACATGCAAATATACTGACAAAACACATGCTCTCACAAAATCAATTGCAACTCATATTGAATAGGTCTGTAATGACTTTACAAATGTTTATTGGTCATAATTTGAATAAGATTTTGTGTCGATGTCGATTGCACGTTGATTCACTCAGTCAATCACTCAGATGTTTTTCATTTTTATTAATCGTATGTCAGTTATATGTTCAAATCGTATACACGTACCAGATATAGTGGTGTGACGATTCATCGATAGGTATCGATCCATAGGCCGCTTATACAGTGAATCGATACAGAGTTTTACATTGTCGACACAATACGTAAAATGGGGGCAATACATCGACGTATGTCAAGAAAAAAGACTTGCTTTTATTTGATGACTGGAATATATGCTGACTTAGTTTCCTTTCATTAGTAAACGTTTTCTCGGAAGTTCTTGCGTCAAGAACTCTGTCAGACATATCACTAGTATGTCATTAACACTTCTCAAAGTCCGTGTACAGTTTTGATTATCTCGTTCCCCAATGACCTTTGACTCAGGGAGACTATATAGAGAAGGAGAGGAAACTCTTCGAGAAGCCCTTGAACGTATGCCGCGGGTCGTCACGTAACCAGTGCAGTCAATATGGTGGCAACTTAGTATTTAAGACTGAACCCGGTTTATTTTCAACAGCTTATTAAATTTGCTGAGTGTTGTGACAACTGAAATCTTACATGTAGAAGATAAGTTAAGAATTATGTCACTTCAGTTTAAGTTAAATACTTGGTATTAGTGTCAGTATTAGGACAATAGATTTGTAGTAACGTTTCAAGTATGTTATAGCTCTCTGGTTTCCATTCTGGGTTTACCGTGAATACAGACTAAATAGAGTTGATAAAAGGTTCTTTCACACATTCGTTTAGTCTACAGAAGGGAAACATGCCTGTAGTTAAAAGGTATTTGCAAGTAATAGTGATATTTATGATTTGTCAGGGTGTATGTGAGGTGTGTAAAAATATGATATATCGCCGATCTGTTCTGCTACACGCCGTTGTTTGAGTGTTTCTAGTTATTTCCTCATAAACATTTTTCACGTACACCTTTAATTTTTATGAAAGGAATAAACTATCACGTGAAATGTGTTTGCAAGTAATACTGATAGTTTTATGATTTTATTTGTTAGTGATGTGTTTGAAAATTATGACATGTCGCCGATCTGATCTGATCCGCCATTGATGCTTGTGATTATGTGAGTTATAGTTCTGTAAACTTCTTTCTTTCTTGTTGATGTCATCATTTCTTGTTGATCTTATTATTTGACATAACTGGAAAGGTGTTTATAACCCTTTGTGATAATTTTAAACTTTCTGTTTTTGAGTGGTGGAGTGACAGTGTCAGTTAACATTTTGTTAATGCCCATGCCATTCCCCACATGCAATAAAATATCTCAATTAATTATTTATGTAAACAAAAATGCAGATTTTTTAGAAAGGACAGCTAATGTTAACACATTCTCGCGACACTTTTGCGTTCTTTAACATGTTTTGGGAGGGAACAACTGTAATAATCACAAGCATCAATGGCGGATCAGATCAGATCACATCGGCGATATGTCATAATTTTTACACACATCACTAACACAATTACTAACACAATTACTAACACCTTTCACCTGATGGTATATTCCCTTCATGAAAATTAAAGGTGCATGTAAAA
This sequence comes from Haliotis asinina, assembly GCF_037392515.1. Classification (NCBI taxonomy): domain Eukaryota; kingdom Metazoa; phylum Mollusca; class Gastropoda; order Lepetellida; family Haliotidae; genus Haliotis; species Haliotis asinina. The sequence goes on along the minus strand of NC_090294.1, from coordinate 45,112,191 downwards.
AGAAGTTTTGGAATAATAACTAGAAACACTCAAACAGCACAGTGTAGTATTTCAATGGCTGATCAGATCAAATCAGCGAGCGATATGTCACGTTTTTCACACACCTCAAATACACCCTAACATTCTTTTTAAGATTAGGAAACTATCACCGTTACTTGAAAACATATTTAACCTGATAGTATATTCCCCTCGCAAGAATTAAAGGTGTGTTTGAAAGATACTTTTTAAGCACAAACTAGGAACATTCAAACAACGTTGTGTAGTATTTCAATGGCGGATCAGAACATATCGCCCATATGTCATATTTTTCACACACCTCAAACACACCGTAACCATTTTTTGGGGTCATAAAACTATCACTATCATTAGCACATACCTTTCCACTAAAGGTACGCCTCTTTTCTAAAAGTTGAAATTAACCAGTGTGTGACAAAAGCTTTTATCGACACAATTTAGTCTATCTTCACGGTGAATCGAGAATGGAAGCCAGTGAGCTATGACATACCGACTTGAAACGTTACTACAAATCTACTGTCCTAATACTGACACTAATAACAATGATTTGACTGAAACCGAAGTGACAAAATACTTTCCAGTTGTCACAACACCCAGCAAATTTAATCAGCTGCTGAAATGTCCTGTCCTTACTTCGAGTACACCTTAACTCGCCTACAATAAACATAATGTCATATGCTATCACCTCTATTAGGAGAATGGTATAGCCCACATTTAGAGAAGAAAGATTATCGAAATGCGGCTGTTTAACAACTGTTAGAGGTTATAATCCTGCTTCGTGTTGTTTTAAAGTGAGATAATGTCAATGTGTCTCGAGTAAAGACAGACACCAAAAGAAATCATGAACAAATTTACTGATATGATAACTAAGGTTAAATTTACGAATAGGGATTGGATATTCTCAAAATGGATTGGATTTTCCCAAAAACAATTGCCTTGAAGTATAAAAACACGTGTCTCATACTATGGGTATCAAAATGGCAAATCTGCAGAGTCGTGTTTGAGACGTCACAGAGAGGTGGTCAACAGGTTTTGTATGCAGGCTACTGACTGAACGTTAAACGTCAAGTTGCTACCCACTGGAAGTGTGTTGTCAAAGGATACAATGGCCGTTACACTGCTATCGGAGATCACTTGGTGTCATCCAGTGTTTACAGCCACAAGAAAACTTCAGACTTCTCAGCCGTCTGAAACACCGAGTCCAGACTGACATATCACCAGTGCAGTAGATCTACAGCTCAGAACTTGACCTCCTTGATGAAGATGTCACCATAGCTGCACCGTCGTTCCCAGTGTACAGGCCACCCTGTACAGGCACAGAACCAGGTCCGTCCCACAATTGCCGAATGCTAGAGCTGAAGTCAACTTAGATGGAACGTGGACCCAGACGATTGATGGCAAAGAATTCCTCTGTGCAAACGGTGGCGAAGACAACAGACTGCTGGTATTTGCTACTACCGAGATGCTGGAATACCTGATGTTCTTTTCATTGATGGAACTTTCTTTCTTTGGCCAAGCTTGAGACTGCAAGCATACATCATTCACTGTCTTGTGAATGGAGACAGAAGCCTTTGCACCACTTCTGCCAGAAGCTTTCTGTTCCACTACTCCCAAGCCCTGTGGCTCCAGGTAGTGGAGAAGGGTTTGTCACGAGACTACATGAACAGTCCAGCAGTCCAGGCCCACGTCCGACGAGCAGCAGCGTTGCCACTTCAGCTTAACCAGGTCCAGGATAGAAGTGATGGAGCCGGCACCGAATGTCCCGAATATCTCTTTCTTCAACGACTACATTGCCAGCACCTGGGTTGAAGATGATGCCAAATTCCCTGGAGCTCAAGAAAACCGAAAAAGCAGACAACCGCACTAGGCGACAGATAGGACTTGGAGGAGCGACTTCATTCAGGATTGAGAGATTGAAGACACAGCTCTCCACCGGAGTGAAATCAGTCATGCAATTTCTTGATGCAGCTGGTCACATACTGAAGCAGGAGTACAAACATCTTGTCATGAACTAGAACAATGATGTGAAAGTGACATTTTAAAGCAGTTTGTGCTATGTTCAAGGTTGTTTGTTGACTATTGTGACCGATGTGCTATTAAATTACGTCAATAATTGTCAGTGAATAATGTTGAATGACCGGAATAAACATGCTGATGTCCTCATGAATAAAGGTTGACATTGTTAAAGTGGTTTACATTGTCTGTTTTCATTTCTTTCATGGTGCACCCCAAATGGTTGAGTCCATTACTTTATGGGTAAGACAGCATTTGCATAAAATTTACTGGTGTCTAAACTTGTTTCGATAAGGGTGATATAACGTGTATGCGATATGAGGGCCAACCGTTGAAAATAAACCGGGTTCAATCTTAAATGCTAAGCTGCCGCCATATTGGCTGCACTGGTTACATTACGACACGCGGCAAACGTTCAAGGGCTTTTAGGAGAGTTTCCTCTCCTTCTCTATATAGTCTCCCTGGTAACGGTTAAAAGAGTACAAAGAAATTCCAGCAATATTTCAGCTATATGGCGGTCGTTTGCAAATAATCGAGTGTGGACCAGACAATCCAGTCACCAACAACATGAGCATCGATCTACGCAATTGGGAACCGATGACATGTGTCAACCAAGTCAGCGAGCCTGACCACCCCTCTTATGACAAGCATTGTCGCCTTTTATGGCAAGCATGGGTTGCTCAAGGTGTGCTCTATCCCGGGACCTTCACGGGTCTACAAAGAAAGAAAAGTGTATTCGTTCTTTAAATTGGTGTTTTGAAGACTCCATGCCTTAATATACAGACCTTCTTATATATACCCATAAGTAAATACATACCTTTCACTGTTATATTGATATTCATATATAAATATGAATATGGCTTGTAAAAGTCGTATAATAACATATTATTATTCAAAGTGGTTACTATGAACTTGTTATGAGGTAACGGTATGCTGATTTTATTCGCTAGCAAGCAACATGTTGTGCCTGTTCAGGAGATAACGTGTCTGTATGTGGGTGCGACCAGCGTGTCTATTCAGCTTATGCATAATGCTGACAAAATCATGTGTTTGAAATTAATGATATAAACACCTGACTACCAATTCCTCTGCATCTGTATGTCAAAACCACACAGGTAACATGTACACTTTAAAATGAAGCTTGCTCTTAACATATTTACCTGGGCCTCCTGTCACCACGCGCCAAGGTGATCGCAAATCACTGAGGTAACCTTAGTGCAATGTTAAAACATGGGAGTTAGGTTAATCTTAGTGACGTTTGCTTCGTGAAAATTTAAAGGGGCCCCTGGTATATAAGAACACTCACTACAGACAGGGCACAGTATACTGAAACATTAAGAGAATAGAGAAGAATTTTATTCAATTTCAAGGACACGTGAGAAAAATACGTATAAAAGTGCATGCACATAATTTCAGAGCGAAGTCAGCAAAGATGTGTTCAAAAAAGATTGTTTCAAAAAGGTTGTAAGATTTGTTAAGCATTCTAAACTTTGCGAAGACATTAACATATTAAAGTGTTCATGTGTTGGATCAGTATAGAAATAACTTGATAACAACAGTAATCTGCTTCTGTTTGGAAATAACAATAAAAAGTTAAATTCATCTTGCATGACGCTATAATTACATTTTGTACGCTTCAGTAATTCCGTATTTACATTTTGATCACATCAATATTGTTGTATGCTAATTACGTTTATGGCTTGTGCATCTAAATTTACACATAATACGTAGTAGGTCTCTGTCCTGCGTTGTTTCAAAACGCACAGCTGCACGTGGTTCAAGAACAGTCTTGTAAGCGAAGTGAATATGCAGGAAGGGTGATGAGCTTAATTTGCTTTTCCATAATCGAGACTGAATATCGCTATATCCCTTTATAACACATTGTAAAAAACATGATCTGCACAATCTTGTGAGATCCATACATTAGTCATCGTTATGCCCTATATTTACGACAAGTTCCAGATAAATGTTGTATGTACGGGGCCGTTGAACACGTATTTGCAGTTTTCTTTTGGCTGGTTCTATTGTTTGTTTTCTATTGGATTTCACAGAAGGGGTGTGAAATACGTGCGTAAGACTGGATGTTAACACCTTTTAGTGTGGCTAGATATGGTGTTATATAGTGGAATTTCTTAAATGTTGACAGGTATAGAGATAGATACATTTAAATAAATTTGAAAAGCAAAGAGCTGTTTTCACTCCTACACGATTCTTTATTCTTCTCAGGAAGGCACTCTATTGATGAAACATGTTTGAGTGAAACTGGCTCCTTGTTACTTACAATCTATTTTCATTTTGCAAGCAAATCCAACTATCCATGCCTGTAGTCATAAGTCAATTTACATTTATCACCCAAAACTGTGTTCCACAGGAACTATGGATTGTGTAAGATCAGACGATATGTCCCAGGAGATATCGTTTCGACAGTAGATTTAGTACAACGGCCAGGCAATGCTATGACGTTATGACCTTGATGACGTCACAATGCTAGGACATTGCTGCACTGCAAATCTTATGGCAGTACTGAGTTCAGAGATGTACATTTAGGAGATAAACATCATGTGCTGCCCAATTTCCGGGTGTTATTGAGTATTTGAAGCATGGGAATGCATTTGGAACTGAAGGCGTCAGCCGGACCTGTCGTCAAAGGACAACCAAACAACTGTACTATCACAGTTCGAATTTAAAACTAGCATGTAAAATGATAAGTAATACCACAAGTTGGACAATACATACATGTGACTAGATATGAAAATATGCTATGGATCGCCAACGTCTCAAGGTAGATCACCATACGGGGACAATGCGGAATTACGTTACATGTGCTACTTTCATTGACCCTAGTTGGTTACACCATCCCCTCAGCCGCTGACGATTGGAGGAAAATCTAGCCAAAATTTAAAACAACGAAAAATACTACGTTTAAACAAAAATTGGTAAGTTTAAATCACAAGTTGAAAGTTTTGAACTTATGTACCGTCTCAGGGCGACAAAGATTGTTCCGTGACATCCTTTCAGGATACAGTTACTAACAACTGGCTGATGCTAATGTATACAACCATTGATAATATGACATTGATGACATCTATTTACAAAATATATTTGTCAAAATTTATCTAATAATTCTGAACTAAGTATTAAATGATAATTTACAGATTGAAAAGATCCTTCATTGTTTTGGCACTGAAATATTTATCCCCTGTGATGGAAAAATCATTGCAGTCCAAGTCATGTTGTCATACATGTACAGTCTTCTAGACAGCATGTTGTCACTTGAATGTTTTCATAGGTCAAAATAAAATTCTAACATGGTAATTCTAACTGGCGATATTAGTGTATCCTTGATTTAAAGGAATTAAGATCACGTGTTAGATCACGTTCAGTACAATTCAGTGTTCCACCTGATACACACGGGAAGACAGATATACCATTTACCATTTTGTAAGCGTGTTGATCAAACATTGTTTGCCAGGAGGGGACCAACAAGTACCTTATTTTAACGTCTTTTGATAAGACGCGGCCCGAAATCGAACCCGCGACCTTCTACTCCCCGCACGGACGCTCTAATCACCGAGGCATTTCACAAGATCTTTTGTGCGGTGACAGCCCGGGAAAGACACATTTAAGAAAAACAGAGTTTGCCATGTTCTTTCAGATAACTGTTTAATATAAGAACACTTGTTGCTTCGGTCATGTTTTTGTTTTGAAACTGAAATGTCACAGTAAATTTTATGCAATACGTCTCTGTTGTTGCAAGTTTGAAACGATACATACCAAAGTAGTTTACACGAAGATGTAAATACAAAAGAAAAATAAATAAAAACTAACACTTTCTTGAGAGAAAATTGTCCTTTCCATACAATGACCCATTAGCATGAATCATATTATTTCAGACCAGATTCTATACATAGGGATTACCATACACAGTTTACAGTAAAAGCAAAGAATGCAAGATTATAGAACAATATAAACAAGATCAATGTTTTACTAAAAACTTCAACGGGAATATAGTGGTCGCCCATCATATGTCAACTAAACAAAGGACAAGTCACTGAAACAATTTTTATCCATGGCGATCAATGGGTGACGGTTATTTGTGAAAACGGTATTGATTCCTTTACTCATTGTGGGTTTCACGGCGATTCGTGGCGCCGAGGTGTGTACTTGAAATGTGGCAATGGGCTTTTTTTCAAATGTAGTTTTCCCGTGCGGACACCGGATTGTACAAACATCATGCATATGTAAAGGTCACTAAACGATAAAGTATATTGTTAAGAAACTGAACGGGGGACCCCAATGAGCCAAAAGTGATGCACACACGACCATTAACAGATTCACATAAAGACATGAAGATGCACTTTGTACTGGACTGTATCAGAAGATACGGTTAAATGCAGCAACTGGACTTGGTGCTCGTGTGTTCATATTAGAGTTTTAAAGGGTACTTACCGAATATTATAAGTTGTGACGTGCAAGAACTTAGTTGTATAGACATTACATTCTTCTGAACTGGGGTAGAATTTCATGCACTAAAGTCTATTTATAGACGAGTTATACATGTTTCAAAATGCAACATTTTCGCGACAGATTTCTAGTCTATGCGTTTTGTTTTTTTTCTTTACTTTTTCTTTTTTTCTTTTTGTTTGTTTGTTCTATTTATTTATTTATTTTGCACGTCGATCTCCACGGCAATGGGTGCAAAGTACTTGAAATTACTAATTATAATATTAATGGCATGTTGTTATGGCCCAATAACTGCACATCTGTTTCTCCGTGTGCAGCGAGTAAGTCATCTAGAACGCTCCGAAATACGTGTTCGATTTGAACTCTCACAGATCAAATTTAGCTGAATATTAGTTTGCCAGACATGGAAAACAATACGATTGCTCCAAAGGTAGAACATATTTATTGGTCTTTGCTAACTGAACATAGTTAGAGTGAGTGAGTGAGTTACTATTTTAAGTCCCATCGGCAGTATTTCAGTTATCTTGACTAGACAAGTTATGGATTTACAATAACTCAGTTGAATGATAAGAAATTGTCAGTGAAGGACAGCCAACTAGATTACCACAGATATAATTTTAAAACTTGTAATTAAATCCAAAACATTCTATCTATACGTATCAAGACAATTTAAGAGCAGGTAGATTGTCAACAAATGAAGCTAAGTCACTGTTCTGATGACGAACATAGTGATACATCTTACGCCTAAATCGGTGCTTAAACGCCCAAGGAACATTGGCAACATTATCAAATGAATCGTTTTCTTTGGAATACCGTCATTAAACGCACATTGATGTATTACAGTCAAAGGATCTAAGTAAACTAGTTTCAGTAATATTCGTTACGCCCCTACACTGTGAACCAGTGTGCTTAGGTTGTGCAGTCAAATACTGTTATGTCGAACGTTGGTGAGGCTAACGTACGCTTGTCTCGAAGTAAAGGCATGGTTTCTGCCTTCACCTATTTAGGTATCAATTAGTGGAACATCGGATATCTCGAAGTGTTTACGTAAGGCACTTTAATCTACACACACACACACACACACACACACACATACATACATACATACATACATACACAATACGATGGCTTGTGAATCTACTAGATATATTTTGATTCGTCCAATGACATGTTTTTGCTTCAGGGCTTATGTTCCGCGTTGTGCAGGGGACCAAGCTTTGCTGCAGGTGCCTTGACTGAATATTTCCTTCACAACGTCTCTCTCGTGAATATCATCGAGGAACAGGCTATTTACGCATACAGGTACTGTCATTTTTCTCATACATGTAACATATTTCACATGCAAATATACTGACAAAACACATGCTCTCACAAATCAATTGCAACTCATAAGGTAACATATTGAATAGCTATGTAATGACTTTACAAATGTTTATTGGTCATAATTTGAATAAGATTTTGTGTCGATGTCGATTGCACGCTGATTCACTCAGTCAATCACTCAGATGTTTTTCATTTTTATTAATCGTATGTCAGTTATATGTTCAAATCGTATACACGTACCAGATATAGTGGTGTGACGATTCATCGATAGGTATCGATCCATAGGCCGCTTATACAGTGAATCGATACAGAGTTTACATTGTCGACACAATACGTAAAATGGGGGCAATATATCGACGTTTAATTCTGAATGTTGCCGAAACGCGATGTATGTCAAGAAAAAAGACTTGCTTTTATTTGATGACTGGAATATATGCTGACTTACTTTCCTTTCATTAGTAAACGTTTCCTCGGAAGTTCTTCCGTCAAGAACTCTGTCAGACATAGCGCTTGCATGTCATTAACATTTCTCAAAGTACGTGTACAGTTTTGATTATCTCGTTTCCCAATGAGCATTGACTCAGGGAGACTATATAGAGAAGGAGAGGAAACTCTTCGAAAAGCCCTTGAACGTATGCCGCGGGTCGTCACGTAACCAGTGCAGTCAATATGGCGTCAACTTAGTATTTAAGACTGAGGACGGTGGATTTTCAACAGCTGATTAAGTTTGCTGAGTGTTGTGACAACTGAAATCTTACATGTAGAAGATAAGTTAAGAATTATGTCACTTCAGTTTAAGATAAATACTTGATATTAGTGTCAGTATTAGGACAGTAGATTTGTAGTAACGTTTCAAGTATATTACGTATGTTATAGCTCACTGGTTTCCATTCTCGGTTCACCGTGAATACAGACTAAATGTTTATGAGGAAATAATTAGAAACACTCAAAAAGTTTATTTCTTTCATAAAAATTAAAGGTGTACGTGAAAAGTGTTTATGAGGAAATAACTAGAAACACTCAAACAACGGCGTGTAGCAGAACAGACCGGCGATATATCATATTTTTACACACCTCAAATACACCCTGACAAATCATAAATATTACTATTACTTGCAAATACCTTTTAACTACAGGTATGTTTCCCTTCTAAAGATTAAACGAATGTGTGAAAGAACCTTTTATCGACACAATTTAGTCTGTATTCACGGTGAATCGAGAATGGAAACCAGTGAGCTATCACATACGTGATATACTTGAAACGTTACTACAAATCTACTGTCCTAATACTGACACTAATAACAATGATTTGACTGAAACCGAAGTGACAAAATAGTTAACCTATCTTCTACATATACTTTCCAGTTGTCACAACACCCAGCAAATTTAATCAGCTGCTGAAATGTCCTGTCCTTACTTCGAGTACACCTTAACTCGCCTACAATAAACATAATGTCATATACTATCACCTCTATTAGGAGAATGGTATAGCCCACATTTAGAGAAGAAAGATCATCCAAATGCGGCTGTTTAACAACTGTTAGAGATTATAATCCTGCTTCGTGTTGTTTTAAAGTGAGATAATCTCAATGTGTCTCGATTAAAGACAGACTCCAAAAGAAATCATTAACAAATTTACTGATAAGATAACTAAGATTAAATTTACGAATAGAGATTGGATATTCTCAAAATGGGTTGGATATTCTAAAAATGGATTGGATTTTCCCAAAAACAATTGCCTTGAAGTATAAAACCACGTGTCTTATACTATGGGTATCAAAATGGCAAATCTGCAGAGAATTGTGTTTGAGACATCACAGAGAGGTGGTCAACAGGTTTTGTATGCAGGCTACTGACTGAACGTTAAACGTCAAGTTGCTACCCCTGGAAGTGTGTTGTCAAAGGATACAATGGCCGTCGCACTACTATCGGAGATCACTTGGTGTCATCCAGTGTTTACAGCCACAAGAAAACTTCAGACTTCAGCCGTCTGAAACACCGAGTCCAGACTGACATATCACCAGTGCAGTAGATCTACAGCTCAGAACTTGACCTCCTTGATGAAGATGTCGCCACGGTTGCACCGTCGTTTCCCAGTGTACAGGCCACCCTGTACAGGCACAGAACCAGGTCCGTCCCACAATTGCCGAATGCTAGAGCTGAAGTCAACTTAGATGGAACGTGGACCCAGACGATTGATGGCAAACGATGGCGAAGACAACAGACTGCTGGTATTTGCTACTACCGAGATGCTGGAATACCTGATGTTCTTTTCATTGATGGAACTTTCTTTCTTTGGCCAAGCTTGAGACTGCAAGCATACATCATTCACTGTCTTGTGAATGGAAAGATGTTCCCAGTAGCCTTTGCACTACTTCTGAAAGTAGCTTTCTGTTCCATTACTCCCAAGCTCTGTGGCTCCAGGTAGTGGAGAAGGGTTTGTCACGAGACTACATGAACAGTCCAGCAGTCCAGGCCCATGTCCGACGAGCAGCAGCGTTGGCACTTCCGCTGAACCAGGTCCAGGATAGAAGTGATGTAGCTGGCACCGAATGTCTCGAATATTTCTTCCTTCAACGACTACATTACCAGCACCTGGGTTGAAGATGACGCCAAATTCCCTGCCATCATGAGAACACGGGTCCAAACAACCACCTTGAGGGATTCCACATTGGACTGAAGGAGCGCACACATCCAAACATATACCAATTCATCAAGGAGCTCAAGAAAACCGAAAAAGCAGACAGCTATATGGCGGTCGTTTGCAAATAATCGAGTGTGGACCAGACAATCCAGTCACCAACAACATGAGCATCGATCTGCGCAATTGGGAACCGATGACATGTGTCAACCAAGTCAGCGAGCCTGACCACCCCTCTTATGACAAGCATTGTCGCCTTTTATGGCAAGCATTGGTTGCTCAAGGTCTATTCTATCCCGAGACCTTCACGGGTCTACAAGAAAGAAAAGTGTATTCGTTCTTTAAATTGGTGTTTTGAAGACTCCATGCCTTAATATACAGACCCTTTTATGCATACCCGTAAGTACATACATACCTTTCGCTGTTATATTGATGTTCATATATAAATATGAATATGGCTTGTAAAAGTCGTATAATAACATATTATTATTCAAAGTGGTTACTATGAATTTGTTATGAGGTAACGGCATGCTGATTTTATTCGCTAGCAAGCAACATGTTGTGCCTGTTCAGGAGATAACGTGTCTGTATGTGGGTGGGAACAACGTGTCTATTCAGCTTATGCATAATGCTGACAAAATCATGTGTTTGAAACACCTGACTACCAATTCCTCTGCATCTGTATGTCAAAACCACAAAGGTAACATGTACACTTTAAAATGAAGCTTGCTCTTAACATATTTACCTGGGCCTCCTGTCACCACGCGCCAAGGTGATCGCAAATCACTGAGGTAACCTTAGTGCAATGTTAAAACATGGGAGTTAGGCTAATCTTAGTAATGTTTGCTTCGTGAAAATTTAAAGGGGCCCCTGGTATTTAACAACACTCACTATAGACAGGGCACAGTAATCTGAAACATTATGAGAAGAGAGAAGAATTTTATTCAATTTCAAGGACACGTGAGAAAAAAACGTTAAGCATTTGCGAAGACATTAACATATTAAAGTGTTCATGTGTTGGATCAGTATAGAAATAACTTGATAACAACAGTAATCTGCTTCTGTTTGGAAATAACAATAAAAAGTTAAATTCATCTTGCATGACGCTATAATTACATTTTGTACGCTTCAGTACTTCCGTATTTACATTTTGATCACATCGATATTGTTGTATCCTAATTACGTTTATGGCTTGTGCATCTAAATTTACACATAATACGTAGTAGGTCTCTGTCCTGCGTTGTTTCAAAACGCACAGCTGCACGTGGTTCAAGAACAGTCTTGTAAGCGAAGTGAATATGCAGGAAGGGTGATGAGCTTAATTTGCTTTTCCATAATCGAGACTGAATATCGCTATATCCCTTTATAACACACTGTAAAAAACATGATCTGCACAATCTTGTGAGATCCATACATTAGTCATCGTTATGCCCTATATTTACGACAAGTTCCAGATAAATGTTGTATGTACGGGGCCGTTGAACACGTATTTGCAGTTTTCTTTTGGCTGGTTCTATTGTTTGTTTTCTATTGGATTTCACAGAAGGGGTGTGGAATACGTGCGTAAGACTGGATGTTAACACCTTTTACAGTGGCTAGGTATGGTTTTATATGGTGGAATTTTTTAAATGTTCACAGGTGTAGAGATAGATATATTTAAATACATTTGAAAAGCAAAGAGCTGTTTTCACTCCTACACGATTCTTTATTCTTCCCAGGAAGGCACTAAATTGATGAAACATGTTTGAGTGAAACTGGCTCCTTGTTACTTTCAATCCATTTTAATTTTGCAAACAAATCCAACTAACTATGCCTGTAGCCGTAAATCAATTTGCATTTATCACCCAAAACTGTGTTCCACAGGAACTATTGCTTGTGTAAGATGAGATCTCGTAGGAGATATCGTTTCGACAGTAGATTTAGTATAACGCCAGGCAAATCTAATGGCAGTACAGAGATGTACATTAGGAGACAAACATCATGTGCTGCCTAATTTCCGGCATCCTCGATATCTCCCGGGTATACGTTCCGATAAGTCTCCACTTTACCCTGGACGCATCTACGGCTCTGCCCGATAAATTTATTACCTCCCTTTGGTGACTCCGCCTTCTCACAGTAGCCAATCAGCTAGGCCGCCGTTATAACTGAGCTTGCCAGTGTCAACAAAGGTAGCGGTCGCAACTGCAAAGGTTAGCTCGCAGTGCGTCCCAGATTTTAGGGAAATCATACAAACACATTGACAGGTCCGAAACTTTAAAACAACATATGCAAGAAAACCTTCTACCTCTTCCAGAGAACCTCTGGATGGTTTCTGTTGACAAGTATAATCGGTTAGATATTTCAAAAAACGAAAGTGAGTTGCGATTGGTTCGCTCAACTTCCCAGCGTAGACACCTGACTGGATGAAAAGACAGTCAAGGGAGGTAATAAATTTATCGGGCAGAGCCGTAGATGCGTCCAGGGTATAGTGGAGACTTATCGGAACGTATACCCTGGAGATATCAAGGATGAGTTTCCGGGTGTTATTGAGTATTTGAAGCATGGGAATGCATTTGGAACCGACAGCGTCAGCCGGACCTGTCGTCAAAGGACAACCAAACAACTATACTATCATAGTTCAAATTTAAAACTAGTATGTAGTAATACCACAAGTTGGACAATACATACATGTGACTAGATATGAAAATATGCTATAGATCGCCAACATCTCAAGGTAGATCACCATACGGGGACAATGCGGAATTGCGTTACATGTGCTACTTTCATTGACCCTAGTTGGTTACTCCATCCCTTCAGCCGCTGACGATGGGAGGAAAATCTAGCCGAAATTTAAAACAACGAAAAATACTACGTTTAAACACAAATTGGTAAGTTTAAATCTTAACTTGAAAGTTTTGGACTTATGTACCGTCTCAGGGCGACAAAGACTGTCCCGGAACATCCTTTCAGGATACAGTTACTAACAACTGGCTGATGCTAATGTATACAACCATTGATAATATGACATTTATGACATCTGTTTACAAAATATATTTGTCAAAATTTATCTAATAATTCTGAACTAAGTATTAAATGATAATTTACAGAATGAAATATCCTTCATTGTTTTGGCACTGAAATATTTATCCCCTGTGATGGAAAAATCATTGCAGTCCAGCAGGACATGCTTGAATGTGATTCTCTCATTACAATGGATGCAAAATGAAGGATCTTCGCCTTCTAACAAATACTCATGAGTATATCTGCTGTGACCAATGCGTCATCGTGTCATGATGACCTCTTCAAACCTGGACTGACTACCCAAGTTGGTGCAACCGATGGTTGGTTTATAATCTCGTATCTCGTTTATTATAACTCAACAACTGAGAGACTTACAAAATGATCCATGAAAATTCACAAGCCAGTCAGGCCAGTGACTGTGGAGACTTACTGGCCTGACTGGAATTTTACAAGCCACGGTCTAGCGGGCCACTGGGTATTTCGCACACTGATCCTGCATCACTGGAAAACCTAAAACATCATATGACGTTCTTAAACATCTTCGAGCATGCTCGATTGTACCTGTAATGTTGACACCAAAGACTGTAACGGTTTGAATTTTGCTCCACTTAAAGGGAAATTGACCACTGGAAAGTCATGTTGTCATACAGTCTTCTAGAGAGCATGTTGTCACTTGAATGTTTTCCTAGGTCAAAATGAAATTCTAATATGGTAACTCTAACTTAGTGTATCCTTAATTCAAAGGAATTAAGATCACGGGTTAGATCACGTTCAGTACAATTCAGTGTTCCACCTGATACACACGGAAAGACAGATTTACCACATACCATTTTGTAACAAGTACCCTATTTTAACGCCTTTTGATATGACGCGGCCCGAAATCGAACCTTCCGCTCCCCGCACGGACGCTCTAATCACCGAGGCATTTCACAATAATTTTTGTGCGGTGACAGCCCGGGAAAGTCACATTTAAGAAAAACAGAGTTTGGCATGTTCTTTCTGATAACTGTTAAAAATAAGAGCAATTGTTGCTTCGGTCATGTTTTTTTTTTTAAACTGAAATGTCACAGTAAATTTTATGCAATACGTCTCTGTTGTTGCAAGATGCAAACGATACATACCAAAGTAGTTTACACGAAGACGTACATACAAAAGAAAAATAAATAAAAACTAACACTTTCTTGAGAGAAAACTGTCTCTTTACATACAATGACCCATTAGTATGAATCATATTATTTCAGAACAGATTCTATACATAGGGATTACGATAACACAGTTTACAGTAAAAGTAAATGCAAGATTAAAGAACAATATAAACAAGATTAAAGTTCTACTAAAAGCGTCAACGGGAATATAGTGGGCGCCCATCATATGTCAACTAAACAAAGGTCAAGTCACTAAAACAATTTTATCCATGGCGATCAATGGGTAACGGTTATTTGTTAAAACGGTATTGATTCCTTTACTCATTGTGGGTTCACGGCGATTCGTGGCGCCGAGGTGTGTACTTGAAATGTGGCTTCAGTGGCAATGGGCTTTTTTTCAAATGTAGTTTTCCCGTGCGGACACCGGTTTGTACAAACATCATGCATATATAAAGGTCACTAAACGATAAAGTATATTGTTAAGAAACTGAACAGGGGACCCCAATGAGCCAAAAGAGATGCACACACGACCATTAACAGATTCACATAAAGACATGAAGATGCACTTTGTGCTGGACTGTATCAGAAGATACGGTTAAATGCAACAACTTGACATGATGCTCGTGTGTTCATATTAGAGTTTTGAAGGGTACTTGCCGAATGTTTTAAGTTGTGACGCGCAAGAACCTAGTTGTATAGACATTACAAGAACGTTTCCAACTCAAACTAGGCGTGCATATAAATCAATACAATAAATGCGCACAGGTAAATGGCAACGTGTGGTAGAAAAGTGATTAGGTGCACATTGTGATTATTTACATATATGTATATATTTTGCATAATGCGTGCATATCTCTATGCAAATAAAGAACGTTATATTCAAAGCAGCTGTATGCACTGTATGCATATGGATATATGACATGTTTTACGTCGTGTAAAGAATAAAAACAAGTCGTTATCCATGAAGTATGTTATGTATTCAGCTGTATACATTAAGTACAAATCGTGGACAGTTCGACAAGACATGGTGCTTAGTGATACACAGATTTGATACAGAATTGAAATTTGAAAAACTGTGCATTGCCTGAACCACATCTGGTATGAAGACGTTCTTTGTGGTACAATATAACAGAAATGCTACAGCGTGGTTGATGATGGTATCTTTAACGGGACAATTATAGTGCCATTGAAGAAGTTGGCTTATGGAGGCACTTGCTCAAGAAACAAACCAGCTCTATAAACAGATTGAAATCCATCAGTCTGCTCATTCGACGTTGAGTCATGAGGTGCTCATTTAGGCCTTCGGCTGCAATGATATTGCAACCTATTATTTTTGTCTGAAGGAAACCCAGTACACTACTCTCATAACTTGATTGTACTTTCAGAAATGACAGAAAAGGAAGCAAACAAATGTACACCTATCTGGATGCCAGAGGAGACGGGGAAAGTGTTGGTAGCCTTGCCTTACCGTGCCGGACTCCCCAAAGAGGAAGTGCTGGAATTTTACTCTAAATGGGCCGAAGATGGCAAATACGAAAAGGTATGATTCATAAAATTATTATATAATATACACGTATGACTTTTTGTTACTCGAAACTATTCACTTGACTCAAATATGCTCCTTCGCCAGACCCGTGAAGGTCCGGGTTAGAATTTGTCTTCAACAACCCATGCTTGTCGCGCCTAACGTGGTCGGGTGACCATGCTCGCTGACTTGGATGACACACGTCATCGTGTCCCATCTGTGTAGATCATACCCATGTTGGTTATTGATGTACTGTCTGAGCCAGACTTGGTAATTTACAGAAATATTGCTGAGTACGGCGTTAAACAACAGACAAAACCAAACCAAACCAAACTCCCTCGTCCAGTGATCACATGATACTTTACTTTTAAGGATATGGGTTCAGAGGATTACAAGGGGCCATTGATTGCAGCGAACGCCGTAGCAGAGTATTTCAGGGACAGCATACCACAGACGAATGTGTTAGATGTTGCCTCTGGAACAGGCATGGTGGGAAAACAGGTACAGCCAAATAATCAATTCGACTTCACATTTACACTAAACAGGTACAGCCAAATAAACAAGTCAAGTTAACATTTACACTGAACGGGTACATCCATCTAACCAATCAACTTCACATTTACACGAAGCAGATGCAGCGAAACAAACCAATCAACGTATACTACCAAATAACCAAATGAATTCCTCACTTACACTGAACATGTAGAGCCAAATAACCAAATCAACTTCACATTCACACGAAACAACGAACTACACAAATCAACGTAATATTTACACTAAACAGATACAGCCAAATAAACAGATCAACGTAACATTTACACTAAACAGGTACAGTCAAATAAACTAATCAATTTCACATTTACACTAAACATGTATAGCCAAGTAAAGACATCGACCTAACATTTTACACTGAACAGGTACAGCCAAACAACAAATCAGTTTCACGTATACTCAACAGGTGCAGCCAAGTACCAAAAACGGTTTCACATCTACACATGGAAAAGTCATACCAGACCCATACATTGTGCAAAAGTTCAATGAATGCTGATAAAATGTTCAAAAAATGTTTTCTTAATGATTTATCAAACGAAAGTTTTTCCCAATTATTAATCAATTGATATTAAAGAGGTCTATGCTGAATTAGCTGAGGCATTTTCAGCTTCATATTAGGGGTATCAAGCATACACACATGTACACACACACACACACACACACACACACACACACATCAAGCCGCCTGAAAATCTCCTAAAACCAGCCCTCTCAAATATGCCCGTCTATTTCACAGCTTCAGGACCGAGGATTTAAGCACCTGGATGCTCTAGAACCTGCTGCGGGAATGTTGGAACAAGCCAGGAAGAAGAACATCTACACCAACCTCTACTGTGAATCTCTGGACGGCAACCGCCTCCCAATAGATGATGGTAAGTAACACTTCACCTTCATTTCATCTTCATTAGGCCTCCTAGTGACACGTATCCCAGAAAATAGTTATAGCAACATCTACGAATGAAATTGTATTTTTCTCTCTCATGTTACATTTAGAAAGGATTTTTCCAGGATTGTGCATGTCAACATGTCGTGCTGACCATTCCTACCCATCAAAACTTTAGACTCACGTAAGTCATCCACTGTATGTTATGTGGTTACATCGAAGATGAGATGAATTACTCTACTGACTTGGGGGAACCAGCTGCAAACCCTATGCAGATGATATGCGCAAGGATCATTTATCAAACTGCTGAGAAAAATCTGCAAATACCATGCATGTGATCAAGTTTTCTTAAGAGTTAGCCACTTTTCACGAGTTCCATCATTTATCGAACTCATGACAATAATCTTTTCTATGTTAAAAATTTGTTTTACAATACATCAGTTCATGTTTAAACGGTACATTTATACATGATTGAATATTTTTGCAAAATCTCCTTTAGAACAGATGGCTGAAAATAGTGGCTACATTTACACTAGTGAGTCTAGACTTTTCATGGAAAGTATATACCGCGATCATGTTTACAGATACGTACGACTGCTGTGTAACAAGTGGTGGAATGGGTGAAGGACATATTCCTCTGCGTGGGTTGCACGAACTAATTCGATTGACTAAACCACGTGAGTAGAACGTATGTGCATATCTTAAATATGCAAACCATAAATGTTACCAGATGTGATTTACAACTTTTTGTTTGTTCATAGCAATCACGATTGTCAGTGAGTTCTTAGTGAGAAAGTAGAAAAGGTGTTCATTTTCTGATGTTTCCTGGATTATTAAAAGTCTATCGAAAATTTGTATCTATCAGATTTGAAAAGATGTTGTTCCCACAGTTTTTGTTTACTCATAGTCCAGACGGCATATGATGATGATGATGATGATGAGTGTTTGTATGGGTGAATGAAATTCATTACTTTAAGATGTATTTACACCCTAGTAACTATGCTTTAACAAATAATTTTAAAAATCATTACAATAAATGAACATAAATAAATCTAAGAAATCATTATGTTACACTAAAATATATTATCACCTCCGTGAAGACTTACAGGTAAAATGCTACCCTGTGTCCTCGTTTCCATATCGGTGATGATTACACACCCTTTTCAGTATACTCATGTCTGTATGAAAGAAATGAATACCGTTTGCTTCAACCAGAGCGTGTTCATTCCTCGTGATCGCCTTATGTTTTTGGACTCTCATATTTGATACAGGGAATATGAGAAACCTGTGACTTCATGCCACTGGTTAAAAAGAGTCAGCGATTTCGTGAAATCACTGTGACACTCAGGGATTCATGTATTCCCTAAGTTTCCGAGGGATTTCATAAACATATTGAAATATTAGCTCTGGGATTTCATGAAATGCTTGTACGCTCTTATTGAAATAGAGAACACCACATTTATAATACGAGCACAGACCACACGCTGATGAAATTCATTTGTTGCGACAAGATACATTGCGACTGTTGTTATACAGGCTATATGCACGTCAGTAGCGTTATCAAACATTTTCAACGTGTCGAGTTACATTCCACAGGACTACAGTTACATTTTTGAAAACCTCGACCACCAAAATTCGACTGGAAGTCTAGAGAAACAGCTCTTTGTCCATTGTCACATCATTCGTAGAGAGGAAACATGGAATAGATGCTCTTTGAACAATATGTTCCTCCCCAAACCTATACATGTTCCATTTCTTAGATTTAAGGTATCAAATTCTCACTATTAAAGCTGACCTATGTCCAAACTCCCCCGACCTTCATATTCTTATAGCAAGTAATTCCCCAGCCATTAGCCACACCTGTTAATGTTCCCTAAATCAAGCTTGTTCCCATAGTATTATCGGATAATATCTCACAACCTTTCCTTGCAGTTCCATACGCCCATATTTTTATGCCATGATACATCTTTCAAAGCGTATATGTGTCGACAGGGAAGTTCGTTCAGAGTTGAGACGAACAATACGTTGATCAAGACGGAGACATCCGTTGAGTTCAAACGTCTTTAGTTTACTACCAATGGATGGCAAACATGTATACATGAATGAGGTTAGCGGAGTTCCAGCTCAATCCCATTTATATCATACGAGCGATATTATCTAGCTCGCAGTCAATACGCAGCCAGGCTGAATTCCGGATTGCTTAACATTATAAATGCGAGCATACATACAACAATGGACAGGCAAAAACTCAGCAATGGACAGACAGGGAAACAATAGTACTTCCGTGGTCAAGTTGATGTGATGGCAGTCCAAGAGGGGTGACCAGTGAAGATTATAAATGTTATCTACTGTAATTAAAGATAGTGACATAGTGGAACGGGTTTTGTAGGGTTTAGTAAATATTTGGATATTTCAAGTGATAACTGCACAAAGGGCATTATTAGGGTTAAAAGGAGCAAATCACAACGTACCGATTGAAACAGGTCGGTGGAACAATATCCCAAAACTTGTAAAAAGTGTAAACTTTGCTATGGTAGCGATGAATTTCATTACGAATTTATCTGTACTCACTTTATAAATTCAAGAATTTAGTATCTTAAGCTATATTTTATACCCGAGCAACTTTTTTTATAAGAATGCATACATTATTCAATGACAATAAGATAGGTATTCTTAGAAATCTCGCCTTATTCTGTAATAAATTTTATTACTATAAATGTTTTCAAGAATCGTCGGTAAGAACGCTACACCTAAATAATCCTATTATCTTTATGTATATCATGCCTGTATCTATTCAACTACCATACATTACCTTTCATCTGTTTGTATTCATATATTGCACATACATTGTATATTTGAATATATTAAATTGTTATATACATGTAACCTTATCTGCCGCTGTCTGCGGCCTGAGTTGAAAATAAAGTTCAGTTCAGTTGCTGACAAGCCAGTGTACACTGCGATAGTGATCATTGAATATGTAGATTGGTATTATATAACTAATTACGCATGGATTGGTTACATAGTCATTGGTCAATGGACGATGGAGGTATTACACGTCATGACAGTGACACATTTAGCTGAAGTACCATCACCAAATGGATATTAATAAAACCGTCCATGTTCTTGGGATGTATATATGGCAATTCCATTTTCAGGGGGGTTGATCTGCATCATGATGAAGGAATCACACCTTTCTCAGTGCCTTGAATACAGGGACGGACTGGAGCAGCTGATGAAGGACCTGGAGGATGCGGGGAAGTGGGAAAGATTGTCACGTGATGTCGTGTCAGAATACGTTTTTGGAGAAAATGGTGTTATCTTTAGATTTAGGGTATGTTAGGAGACGATAATTGGAATTATGATCTTCACAAACACATATGTATAATTCTGACACACGTACCAATCAAACCCCTGCACAAGAATACACAGTGAACTGTATTTGTAACTTTGTCTTTGTTCAGCATGTATTGAAGTTCCTTCTTCAAGGCTGCAAACTCGACTGGTTTCATCCAGTACGGATGCTGGTTTACAGACATAGCGTCACCTGCGTCTACATGATGACACTGACACATCTGGAAACAGCTGATACATAACTTGCACAACCGACAGATAAATAGTCCTCTCGCACAACAACAGTCTTCTCAAGCTAGTTTCTCATTAACAAAACCACAAGGAGGCTGGGGCACCCACCAGTTCTTAGGGGAAGATAGACTGTATTCTTTCAGAAATGATATCCACTGGTCTGCGACAATGTCTACAAGTCGTTTCTGATGATACTTCAGAAGTATCTTTAGAACCAACTCCAGCACAACTTGCCATTTTGTCAACAAACTCAGAACCAGAAATATTTGAACGAGAGGCATGTAAGGGAACTACCCTTTCCCACTGTATATTCCGTGAACCACTGTTTGAAAACCCCGAGGGCATGAAACGAATATGACCATGAGCTAGCGAATAATCGTCAACCAAAGTAACAGCCTGACTCAACTGATGTACTTTCTGCTCATAAATGTTTTCTGAGACACAGTGCTTAACATCTTAAAGCAAAACCAACTGCCTCGAACGATCCAAATCACCACTGGCCTCTTGTAAAATACACCACCTATCAAATTAATATCCCTTGATCCAAGCAAATTAAACAGCAACTGTTTGGCTATTACAACCGCTTTTCTCAGGAGACCTACACCTTTGATGTAAGCTTCTGGTATTGATTCCTAAGCCCGATACTCGTAATATCTTGAGCCTTTGCCCTGAGTACATTTGCAAAAGCATTCAGTTGTTTACCACCTTCCCAAAATGTAAGAATTACTTATCAACATCTCGTTCTGAGAAGATTAAATGATTCCTAAAGATCAACGATGGCCAGTTGAGGTACTGTAAGAAATTTATAATTGCGGTTGTTTCAGCATAATGTCTCTTTCAACTTCAAACCTTACGTAATAATAGAATCTACGAAGAGAACTCTTAGTGGCTAACTGACTTAAAACTTTGTCTACTTTTTGATTGACAGTTATCGTGACGTCATTTTCAATCTCTTTCTACGTCATTTGGCACATGTCGTCAACGAGTATGGGCGTGTCAGATGGTGAGTTTGGAGAGGGACAGTTTGATTTGTTGTTTAAAGAATTGTTTACAAATACAGATTTTGAAGTTCCCAGTCTAACCCAGCTGACATCTATTCCAACACAAGAGCTTCTGAAAACCGAACACGATGAACAGGAAGGTGCTATTCCGAAGAAAACTCGACAGAATAATCAGTGGGCTCCCAATGTTTGGAAAGACTGGAAGCGTTATAGAAATCAACCTGCTACTACACTTCTGGAATTCGGTGTTATTCAAGAAGATATATCCACGTTGGATAATGGAATGTACAAGAAATTCTATGACGAAGCAGGAATAAGTACAGATTGGAGAAATATCTCCAACCACTCCGGTCGCGTGACATGTTGTACAACATTGTACAACAGTGGATTTACCGACAAGGCAGCTACAAGCCGCAGTAAACACCGTAGTAACGCTATCAGAAGTTACCAACGGGAACAGTTCGGTATCCTTCACGACATCAGCAACAAGCTCGGTCCCCCGTGTCCCACTGAAAACTTGCAGCAAAACAACGAGAACGTTCTGTCTGAAAGGTCCCAAAGTTTCGTCACCACACAATCTACAGTTGAATCTCCATGCCCTGTTAAAAACGTTGCTGACAATACATGTAGCATTGTTCTCTCTCCATTCCTGAATGCGTTACAAGTGTTATCATTTGCAAAGGTCATGCCTACCTACATTTTGGTTTGATGATTGGTCATATTGCACAACTGACAGGTATCCAGAGCTTCTTTTTGAAAAAGACAGCGTTCACACTTCATTCTCACCCGTTTGTCTCCCTGACACTCACCTACCCACATCCTCGGGATCCGCTTATGTTGTCTGTCTAAGACATTTTACGACATAGTAGTTCCTCAACAATAAACTACCATCTTTGCTTGCCCAGTTCACTATGTTAAATCTTGTTGGTGATGGTATAATTAACATCTTCATCTCAAAACCCTACCTTGTGTTTTAGTTGTCATAGAGATCGCCTCAAGTATTTGACTCTTCCATAAATTTCAAAATACAGTTTACTCTACCACTGGACTGAAAGTAACTGTGTTTCACTTGGATGTCCACATTTTTTTGTATGATTAACATATCGTTTTGAAATCTGTTTTTGTTTCTGTATTATCTGATGAACATTAATTCATACACTTTCAACCTTTATGTGTATTTTACAATATGCCTTTCCAAGACTTTCTCGTCAACATGTCATCTATTTCCCCGTTGTTAATGATTGTCTGCATCTGGCATACCATGTATACATTCCTTTCAACACTTTCTTGTAGCCACTCCGGCGTGATGATAGTGGCAGAATCCAATACACCAGAATTTGATGTTCATGTTTCTATTCTTCACGAAGCAGAATGACAACTAAACGGTCAATTCGAATTCATACACTGTAATTTTTCATCTTCAGAATAAATAAGAGGTTGAAGCTCGCTTTTCGTTCATATGTCCACGTCAATGCATGTGTATTTGCGGATGCTGCCCCAAACATAAGGTGTTTTATAGATACCATGGTGCAGTTAAGCACGAATACCCACTCAGACACATTATACTGAACAGGAGCCGAAAGCCCTTGATTTATCCATTAATGCCGCGTGCCAGGAAGGGACCAACAAGTACCATGTTTTAATGTCCTTTGGTATCAAATCCGCTCTCCGGACGGACACTCTAACCACTACACCAAGGGGTGATCCAGAATAATAGAACGACTGTTTTGAGACTGTTGCTTCAGAATCACTGGTAGGGAACCAGGTTACAGTAAGAGTGGATCCTTTGTATTGTTTGCCACAGAAACTTTGCGATATTCCACATTTGCCCTAGATTCCAAAGCTACATAAAATCCGTACAAAGCGAGATATATTGCTGGGTCCAGCAAATGTACACCAAATCCCTGCCTAAACACCGTTGACCAATATGATGGAAGGAAAGATGGAAAATTAGCTAACCTGTCAAGAGGACCATTTTATGGATGCATCAGTTGCAATCCAGATGTTGCCTATTAGTCCGGCAGAATGTTAACATGACCTTGCAATTTAGGTCCTACAATAGTTTTTGTATGATTCCATTCCAGCAGGCACTATAGATGAATAAAGTATCGGATGCCACCTTGGCACCCTTGAGGGTTTTGAAAAAAAGGGTTTTTTTTAAAGAATTTCCCTCTTTTGATAATCGGCTATATTTGGATGGTTACAAAGAAACACATCATGAGCTTTACAGTGATTAAATATATTATATATACTTGGTATACGATATGTTATCACAACTGTTACTTAGTACAGTGCTAAAAGGGAATTATGGGATATTTAAAAACAAACTCTTTTATCCAGACAAAATTAAATATCACACTTTACTCTTAAATAATGTTCTAAAAGTAGATGAAAGAAAGTATGTTGTTGTGAGCTTCTGATATGAAGGTTGTTTACTTCCTCTAGGAAAACAGGGCAAGGAAACTTATTACAGAGAACATTTCAGATGTTAAGAAATCAATTGTATGGATAAAAGAGTGTTATGACATATTCAGGTTAATTTACTTTTATTGTTTCATATAATCTTTTGCCTGAATTAAGAATATGATTATAAATTTGAAATCCATGCCCAAATTGTATGATATATAAAGAATGATTGTTACTTAAAATGCTAGCAAGGTGAAGAACTTGCATCTTAGTTACGCAAATCAATTGGAGTCTTTGCCCATGAGTGAGAGTCACAGGCGAAGTCTGGTTTAGTCTCTTGGTTAAATGGATTAAAAATGTCAGTCACTTTCATGGAGCACTCTCAGTGCAGCTCTGGTGTGCTGGTTATAGCAGTCATCACACCCTGCACATTCACAGAACATTGTACAAGGAAGTCGAGCAGCAGCACATCCACACTTAGCTGAGGTACAGTTTTCACAACAACATTTCAACAGTTTGAGAATGTAATCGGGAGCCGATGGGGTTCCTTGTGGTAGCAGCACTGGGAGCAAAGTCTGGTTTAGAGTGTCTTTCATCCAACCATGCTTGAGAGGATCTATTGTTGGAGGATCTTTATCTAAAGCATGTTTCCAGATACAGGTTTGCAGGTGTGCCCTTAGTGCATTCTGCACAAATGCCTCCTGAGTAGGCGGCAGTGACATAATCTTCACAGATGAGAGAGCATTTCTTCTTCCAACTTTCGATTTCCACACCTTGAATCGAAGCTCATGCATTGAAGATGCAGAGTGTCCATAGCATGCCGACAGAAATGACACAGACTCTTGTATGATTTCTTCAGTGGAAGCAGACAGATCTCCAACATGACGAAGATGGTAATTACCTTTCAACAATTTCACAGCAGTAGATTTTCCAACTCCCCAATACTGAGCCACTGTGTCACATCCTGTAAGAGCATGAGCTGCAAGAAGATTGGGAACAATGGCAGAATATTTCTCAGCTGTGGCTTTAATGTCAATGCACTTCTTGTTCACTGATGATGTTGAATCCATGCACAGATGACACGTTAATTGTTGACACAGATAGAAATGTAGCAGCAGCACAAATACATCAGTATCATCACACATCACTGTTATAGATGAATTGGGAAGTGACACTGCAACAGATACCACCTCCTGTATGATGATAACATCAGCCTCTTCATGGGTTGTCCTGAGATCATGCCGATGAATCAATAAGCCATTGTTGACCTCCACTGGTACCGGGGACCTTCCCGTTAAAACTAGCTTGTGTGTGCAGACTGTCAGTGATTCTCTCATCTCTTGGAGGCAGTCTACTACAAGGTCTATCAGCTGAACTTTGTTTGAAGTAACTGTGAAACTGTGAGTAGAATTTTCTGTGATGGGAGGGGCATGGATAGATAAATCTTGTGTTGTCTGTTGGCTTCTTTGTCCCGTGATGATCTAGTGATACCTTTGATGCTATATTCAAAGTACCTGTCAAATATAAGGTATACATCAGCTTCTTTCATTTTCTTCATTATGTATGAAACAACGTTGTCAATGAAATCTTTTACTTTTCCATCTTTTGGCCAGTGAACCACCCACAACATTGCAGACCCATCAATGATAATGCTTTTTTGGTCCAAGGGAAGACTTTCTGATAGTTCAACCTGCAAATTATTCTTCAAAGTAGATTTGTTTGTGGCTGTTCTCATGACACCTTCATCAGTAAACATAGAAGTAGGTACTGGTGCCAACTCAAATGTTAAGACTTGGGCAATGTTGATTTCTCTCCCTGCGGCTTGAAGTCCAATGATTCTGGAGTAGATAAGATTTGTATCATACAAATTTGAAGGTCCAACCTGAACATGATTCTTCAAGACGGCCATAGTTTTTATCTTCTTTGACAAAGGTCTGTGGAATCCATCTGGCCATGACCTTTCAAATTTCTCCATTTCTTCCTGTCCTATTTCCAATCCCTTATCAGCATTCACAGAACTGTCTGCATATCTGCCACTCACAACCTGCAACAGTTTATCTGTGGGGAGCTGTGACACATCTAATGGATCACTTGACTCTTGGAGTTTCTGTCGAATGTTTTTTCGATCTTTTGCATCTGCTGAGATTCGGCCCTTCATTTCTTCTTTGTGAAGTTGATCAGTTGATTTATCCTTGTTTGTCATATTAAAGATGTCATTTGACAAAACACTGCAAGTATGAAGACTCAAGGCCCATGTCTTCAAAGTGTTTGGCTTTAAGGTGATGCCAATGATGCCATCTGGACCCTTTCCATATTTCATGAAAGTCGTCTCAATCATCATGTCTGTCCATATCCCATTCCATGTCCCAGGTGTATGACGTGTGACATGTTCCCCTTTTAGAAATTTCTCAAGCAGTTCTGGATTGAGATCTTCTGCTGTTCTAAGATAATACAGGCCATAACGTGCATAGTTCTGATGTCCAGCTGCAAAGAAATAGGGCATCATCAGCTTAACATGTGTTGATTGGAGTCCATTTTGACTGGAAATGTTGGTATCAAAATTGTCGACTATGACTTGTACAAGGGAAGTTCCTCTTGGTGAATCTGACCTTAATCCTCTACATGTGACATCATTTGATGCAAGTGCTGCTGACTTTTTGAATCGGAGAACTTCATCATAGGTGCACACAATACCAAACTTGTTTAATTCTTGAATCAGATCTTTTCCTTTGATGAATACACCAAGACTTGTCTGCAGAGGTGTTGGTTGCTTTTTTAGTAGACCAGTAATCATGTTACAAATCATCAGGACTGGTAGCGCATATTCTTCACCTTGGAGAATGTGACTCAAGAGTTCTTGAAATGTTGGACTACAACACTCTCCTGCAATCTGGCAGTCTATTCTTTTTTGGTATTCCTCTTTGGAAACCGGTATTTCTTTAGTTTCTTGCCGAATCTGTTTGGATATTTTCTTCATGGAAGAAGTGAAATCATCATCTTCATTTTCATCAAGGACCGCCTTAAGAGTGTCTGTTGCAGTTTCCCGGAACACAAGAATACTGGCTATTCCTTTTCCTCTTAGAATAATCAGTTCATTGTCAAAACACTTTGATATTTCTTCAATAAACTGTCTTTTTGAAAGTTTGACCCCACCACTCTCTACGCAGTGGTTGTATACATCTGTGGAGTTTCTGATTTGTTTCCGATCAGCATTCATTGATCTGATTACATTATCAAAGGCTTCATCTAAACTTGACTTGGTTCCTTTCAATTTTGAAATGGCTAACTGAACAGATTTAGGGGCCATAAAATTTGAACGACATCTGTCATGATATCTGGCTTCTGCAGCATGAAGATCACTTATGGCTCCTTCTACTCTCAGTCGTACTTCATCTCCCCACTTATCCTGACGCGTGTCACATGTGCCAAGAATTACATTCTTGAAAGATCTTTGGCCATCATCTGCACTTCTGCAAAGAATAGACCTCTTCCAACGCCTGGGATTTCTAGAGTCTTTCTCAATTTCACATGGGCAACCACAGAATAAACAATGTTCGAGAAAATTGAAGCCAGTAGCTGAATCTGAACGACGGCTTCTCTTTTTGGATGGTTCTAGCAGGCATATTTCTGAAGATGATTTTGTGAGTCGTTTAAGATGGGGTCTTTGCTGTGTAAGTTGATACACAGTTTTTGTGATAAAATAATCCATTTTGTTCAAAATATATTCTGTTTCTTTCAATTTCTAAATCAAGGTCATCCTGTCGGATTTTGCTAGCATCAATAATAGATGCAATGCGCTGTGCAGTTGAATTAGTTGTCAATTTCTGATTTGGGGTACTACAGCAGCCAATTAACTTAAATATACATTCTTCAACACCAGTCTGAAATTAAAGAAAGAAATGCTATATTATTTCTCTTAAAATGCACAAAAATATAACTTAAACTTTTGAAGGAAAGTTGAACAGGCTACATTGAAAAGTCTAACACAATGAAAACAAATGTTTACTAAAAACACTAGCATTGTATTATAGCACCTTGCTGGGCTCTTTTTGTAAAAAACAAAATGGTTCCTGTAAGGTTGATTTAAATCATTGTAATGATAGTTGATCACAGGAAAGTAGTATCTTCGATTCAGTACTATCATTTAGATGCTTCTTATTTATCACTTTACAGAAAAAAATAATTACAAACTTTTTCTTAATAGAATAGTCAACTGAGTCTTTGGCTGCATGACTAGTTGCTCAGAAAGTAGTACTACCAGTTTTCATCAAATTATCAATTCAAGGGAATGGGAACTTTTCTTCTATGAGAATCTTTGAACATTGTTTGCAAACATGAAGATATGAATGCATATATATGTGGTTCTGGTAAATTTCAACATCAAAGAAGTTTAATGCAGCTTTCAACTGATAGTGATGCTAAGCCTAGCAGACGATGCTTCACAAGTTCACATCATTTTATAATAATTTTTTTTATCACATATCTTTGATACAATTACACTGCTTTACAGTGTTGTACATGTTATGAATTAGTTGGACAACAAAAACGAGTTACCATTGTGACATAATATTTGTGCAGATGATGTTACAACTGGGTAGCTAATGTAAACAGACTTCACAGGAAGTTCTCCATTTTGCGCTACTTACCTAACAACTTATCGTGCCTCCACATGGCCCTCTGTTGGCACTTGAGTTGTCAGGGGTTGCATCTTCAAACATGTTTTATTCAAAACCCTCAAGGGTGCCAAGTTGTCATCCGGGTGTTTCATGATCTACATATATTAAACTTATAAAACCAGCAATAAAATACTGTGGGACCTAAAATGCAAGGTTAGGACTGAAAATTGCATTCAGCTACCGGACTATATCGATAGAGTGGTTCTATTCATAATACCAGCTTGGAAATGCCACTTCTAAAAGTTAGACGCCGTCGTCATGGAGACGTGGCAACTACACTCGTCAACAAGCTCACAAATTAGTGAAGAAATTTCTGTCATGTAACTTTTCTGAGACATGGAGACCACAACCTAACACCCTAAGGCATCTGTTGCAATAAAGAAAAAATAGTGCTCTCATGATGAAACTGTCAACCCTATGTTTCAGTAAATCTGAAAACAGTTACTACAGAAATGACTTGGTTTCCTGAAACCTGGAAACCATCTGTATTGTGGTGTGTGGGGAATCCATTTGGTTTCCATTCATTGAAACTGACTAACTGTTTCCAACTAGATTACATTTTTGGATTCTGTGATTTTCAATATTTCTGTAAATGGAAAGCAACGGGAAACTAAGGTCAGAGGGTTTTTCTGTTGGAAATGCTGCAAAATCCAATTTCAGTTTTCATGGAAACATTAGTACATTAAAAACGTGGAAACCAGCTGGATCCTGCGTGGTGGACTAGGTAATGAATCGTCCTGGAAACCGTCCGGAAACAGTACAAAATTCAGTTTCAGTTTTCATGGAAACCGCAATGAAACTATAGGAAACTACCTGGATACCAACTGGAAATGTTGGTTTCCATGGCGCTTCTTCCAAGTTTCAGTGTTCCTGAAACTACCTTATATTTTGTAGTGAGTTATCACTGTAGTTCTCATACACACCATATTGAAATGGAAACATATGGCAATATCCCACTAGACAATATACTCTACAATCCCTGTAACAGGTTAGATCGAAAATTAATTCCATTATCTGTTAATGTATAATATAATTTATATACCTCCGAATACGATGTAAATACATACAAGTGATGTAAATGCATGCCATGCCCATCCTAAAATTCTGTAGATCCATCTGTGGATCTGATTAACTAAATGTACAACGGGTCGATGGCCTAGAATGCGTAATAACAAAGACATTTAAGTGAATCAGCCATTTTACAAACTAAATGTGTTTAGATATTAACATTTATATATGTATGTCTTCATGTCACACCTGGTGGGAATGGGTTGGGAATGGATGGAATTACATTTAGGTCCAGATTCATGTATATATATCTTTCGAATTATATTTCATCTTTGCAATCATTGTGAAACCTATGTGATGGTGTTATGTTTTATTACCACAGGTTGATTTTAACAACGTCTCAAATTCGGAAATTGTCATAAAATGTCTTAAATGTCTATATGTAAAGAATGGTCTAAAGAAGTCATCACAATTATTCCTGGCTGAAACATCAGTTTGACAGCCGGAAGCTCATATTATGGATGTGTAGCTTCAGTGTTGAAGGGTCTCAATATTTTCCGAAAGCTGTTGGTTGGTTCCAATAGACCGATCCAGTCCGGGTCGATAAGCCCCGCCCACTTCATTTCTTGACGTTAGGGGGGACAACCTCTGACTAGTAACAATGGCGTCACCGCCGTCGAAACGTGAGAACGGCGTTGATGACTTCTGCTTGTAGTACTTTGGTATCCGTCTTTTGTGAATGATATTTAAAGCGGAAAGTTACACGTATTTTATTTTTAATATATCATAGATGACAGGCTGTAATTAGCGAGTGAAATTGAGTTACATGCCCGATAAAAAAACGTCTCGGCCAGTGGCTGCGTGTAGAAACCGTATTTTCCTTCGAAATGATTAATCTATCTGGCAATTCATGTCCGTCTAAGATACTACCAGGGAAGTGAAACTGAAGTATGTTGTTTAGGTTTCTTTCCCTCTAAATTCCCATCGTAGTTTTATAATAACCGTGAACACTGCCACATGTTCAAGTCGCAGATCGTTTCGGTATCTATAACTAGATTGTGAACACTGCGCGAGGAGCCTTCAGTTCGATCTTTTATCCGATGTTTAAATTTAGTTCAATCATTTATGTGAAATCATGGGTCCATACCTTTGATTAACAAAGCAGAAAAATATTTACATACTATTAGATGTATCTGGACATAGATCTACCCAGAAGCAAATATTCAGCAGCTAATCTTAGCTAATCTCAGTAACATTTCAATCTTCAAATGACTACACCATCCTAAAATGACACTTAATATATAGAAATATATTCTTTTAATCATCCTCTTCAATTTTTTTTCTGGATGTACTTTGTTGTGGAATTCTAATTTACAAACTTCCACAATACTGGACTTAATGAACTGCCAGGGTTTATGTTCAGGTATATAACACCTCCATAACACAAAGAAGATCCAAGATACACTCTGCACCTGTACAATGACCCATCTTCCAGAAACAGTATAATCTCTGAACAGAGGATCCACAGTTACCAAAACAAATAATTAGGTTTCTTCAGACATAATTACTAACGTACATAAGGTGCAAAAAATATCTCCATATTTCAAAGAGTTGTGTCAATAAAATTACATTTAGACATCATTGCTTCTTAAACAATGATTCTGGAAATCTTTGTTTTATTATATCTGAGACCATATCACCAGAGGACATAACATGAAATCTGATCTATTTCCTTTTCTGCAATACTTAGAAATGTTAACAAAAACATATTCAAGTTGTTTCAAAATGTGGTGAAAGTCATAACATAACTTTAGTAAAATATCCTAAAGCATTCGCATCCTGCAAACCAGTGTAAATTTAATATGAAGCTAACTTTCCAAATAACCATGCATCAATAAACCTTGAACAATTTGTCCGTCTTAATAAACAACACTTTGCCTCATTCATGAAACATTGGTAACCTCATCAAAAGACGGTGATTTCTAAGAAGCATTACATCAAATCTGGACTAAATGTATGTTTCAATATTCATTCCAGTTCCATGAAGAGTGAACTAAAATTTTGTAAGTTATTCTGTTCGAAGACTGAATAATGCCAGACCAGGGTATGGCCAAAACGTAGCATTTGCTAAGTTTGTGCCAAGCCATTGCTCTGCCATGACATGTCTATAGTGTTGTCTAATTATGCTTGGTTCTGCTTTCAAACCACATGAATCTAATATGTCAGTCAGTTAGGAATTATTTTTTATAAATGGTTATATTATTTAATTAATTTATTTTACTACATTTCTACGTTTACTAAAGGTCCTTAAAACATATCTTGCTATCAATTTTAATGACTGTATTATTCCTAAAGTGTACCAATGTACCCCTCCTGCATGAACAAATTTATGTTGTAACAAAAATTAAAGGCAAATAATATTCTCTTAGTTAAGAAATCCAATTTTATTTAATTCCCTCCAATATTCCAGAAAGTCACTATTCTTCTGACATAGTTTTCGTCTCGATCCACATCTCCTTTTGGAAGTTCCGAAATATTTAAGGCATGGTTTTATAGACACCCAATGCTTTTCATATTCTGGAAATTGCGTGATAGGCATCGGCTTACACTGCCCCTTTGAATTGAAAATATTACTCATCAAATATTTTGAGCTATTGATGGATAGTGTACTGCACAGTAGCCGTTCAAATTGTGCTTTTGAAACTTGACAACATCATAAAATGTGTGACAAATTTAAGAATATGTAAGATCGAAGGCAGCCATATCCATCACATTGTTCTTTACTGTAACAAATTGTGCCATTTTGGTCTTCCTTAACCGAAATCAGATCGCTGTCAGATTTGTTTACATTGTGTCACGGCCTTCTTGCCTGTCTCGTTTCAGCTTTATGGTCTACCAAATCAATGCCCAGTATTGACTACAACGTTTAGTAGTTACAAAATTTATCCGTGTTTTTAACACTTGCGAAGCCTAAAACTGCAAGTTGTTGTCATCCAAATGGTAATGGTTTTGCAAACGTGCGAAAGTGTGGAAATTCATGCAAATTTTCAACTTCGAGCAGACGTAGGTTTCGAGAACGATGGTGCTGACAATTAACTGATCGTGAGGCCTATAGCATTCCTTGATCTACCTCAATTTTGTTTGTCTTCACCAAAATGGTTTTGTTGAAGGTACCCATTAAATCGCAGTAATGTATAACAGATACTGCGAGTGTGAATGGCATAATTCGAAGCACATCGCTTCGGAGGGTTCGTTTGACCCCGGAAATAAGTGTAACAAATCCACACCCGGCCTGCTGATTGGCCGAAATCGACGCATTCGGAAGCTTTGATTGAGAGACTGGATCGGTCTATTGACAACGCTTTCTGAGAGACTTCCATTCACTCCAAAGGCTGCGCGTGCAGGGGGCAAGGGCTGTTAACTGACATACATACATACATACATACATACATACATACATACATACATACATACATACATACATACATACATACATACATACATACATACATACATACATACATACATACATACATACATACATACATACATACATACATACATACATACATACATACATACATACATACATACATACATACATACATACATACATACATACATACATACATACATACATACATACATACATACATACATACATACATACTCCTCGCCATATTTGTAACACGTCTCCCATTAAAGCTGTACGTACCAATGCCTGGGCCGTAGCTGAACTTGAGACATCCAAAACATTGATAACATGTATTCAATGTACAATAAAGAAACACACATTTATTATGTATTTTATTGTGTAGTGCGCTTGTTGTACAACGTCTGTATTTGAAAATATATAGAGGATAAAACAGGGCGTCAGCAGGTAAATGTATTCCATTTATTATCAACTCATGTCCTCACAAGTCCAATAATCATATTTCGCTGTGAAGGTCCCAAATTACCAATTGTACAATGCATTTATCCAATGACACCATACTGAGTAGAACATGTTCATATGTAAGATGTGCTGCAATAGAGCGACATGCACTCTAATTCAACTTGGCACAAGTGGTAGAATAAGATTATGTCGAATTACAAGGTTATTTTGGTACATCTATATTCACACAAATAACCGATGTCTTCATTCGTACAGTTACGTGGTTCTTAGGACACCGGCAACTGAAGATATTTTCAAACTGTACGACATTATCTAAAATCATTGTACCAAACAACGGTCCCCTGTGTCACACGTTGTTTCACTCACCACACCAACAGTATCCATGTCAGGAGTTGCAAGTGTACCCTGATGCACATATCTAATGTCAGTTGTAGATCGTTTGAAAATCCTAGCTATATCGTGGACACTTTTAGTTGAATTTCTGTCCAATGGTGATGGCACCAAATATTGTTTACCATGTTTATTTCGACAGAGTAATATATGTAGAATACATTCCCACCAGTATACTCGGTATATACTGGGCACAAATAGTTAGGAATATATGTAAAATTCTGAAAAATGATCCATTTGTACATTTACACACTGATAAAATATCAATCGTAAAAATACCAATATCCCTTACTTATTTTGTCCAGTATACTTTCACAAAAGACCCTCAATGAATAAATATCTTTGAATATGTTTTGCTTACAGTTTCTATGTGTGTTCAGTAGTGTTAATTGTAATCAAATACACTAACAATATGTTTTCTGACATAATATTTTCATCAAACAGATTGTGTAAGTAGGCCAGAAGATAAAGAACTCGCTAAGCATTATATTTCATCATTTTATAGTATCTTGATAATTTGGTCAGTCCATTTTAAATTTGCAAGCATTACATTATCTCCGCGTGTCTCTGTCTCATTCTCTCTTTCGTCCCCCCCCTATCTCTCTCTTCCTCTCTCTCTCTCTCTCTCACACACACAGACACAGACAGACAGACAGACGCAGACACAGTTTGAATGGTCATTAGAGGCAGCTAAACAGATTCCAGAGTGCGTGTGTGAGTGAGTGAGGTTTGAGTGAGTGCGTGACGGAGGGAGGGAGGGAGGTTTAAAGCTGCTTTCAGCAATATTCCAGCAAAATCACTGCAGGTGACACCAGAAATGGGTTTCACATATTGTACCCATGTGGAGAATCGAACCCCGGTCTTCAGCTTGATGAGTGAAAACTTAAGGATAGCCAACCGCCCACTAAGTCGTAGTATTACACCAGCAATCATAGAGCTGGATGAGAATTATGAGCCTTCAACAGAGAATGTAGAGTTTGTATGTTTACAACAATGTTTCCCCAGCTTTTGCTGTAGTGTAGGCGGCATATTTCATGAGTGGAACTGGCAGCATTCATGAGTATCCAGTTCAGTATTTATCGGAGGCAATTTAGGAAGTTAGATGTAAAACTGGAATACTGTCAAACAGATATTGCTCATTTTGTTTCCGGCATACATGCGTTGACTGAACGTCGGAATATATGACATAAAAATGAGGCGTAGGGCAAACTGAACGATGGGCAGTAAGCAGTTAGTTGAACACATGAGTCTAATGGTGAAGGAAACAGTATATTAAATGTAACACATAACTGTAGACTCTAACAAGGAATGAAACACATGACGAGATTTTAACAGTGAATGAAATAGGAGATTGTTTGCGTGTCTGGGGATAAAGTCGACCATTGCAGATTAATGTATGCTGAACCGCAAAAGAAACGTCACCCAACCAAACTTTTTGCCAGATATGTTTCATCTTTTTCACTTTTTATATGTGAAAGTATATAGCTAGCCAATGTTCAAGAAACTTTGGTTTCAGATTCTGTATTTGATAAACCAGACCATGTCGTCAAAACGCAGTTACTAAAGTAATGATGGGACGAGGTGTATTGCATGAAAATGACAATGCACGTGCATCCCAAGATGTGATCCCTACTGCTAGACACATATTAGATCATCCTGCGCACTAAACGCATTTGTGACAAGAGAGGCGGTACAACGAATTGGGCGAGTACACTTGGCTGCTACAAGTAGCTTGACGATTATGCATGTGCAATACATGCAAACCGTGACATGAAATCAACACCGCTACTGATTAACACCTGTCTCGCTACTGTGTAACTCCAGTCTCGCTACTGTTTTACACCTGTCTCAATACTGTTAAACAGATTTCAATTGTAGTGAAAAATGTCCAAGTTAGGAAAACATGGGCAAATAGTTCATTCTCAAGCATACAATGTTATCATGTATATGGACATAAATTGTGCAACCAAAGCAGATTCTCTTTTACAAAGTAGCCTTGCTACTGGGCTCTCAACGGCAACTTTAAAGCGCATTAAGGCAGAAGGTGGTAGGAGTGCGAGTGGACCTACATTTATCAGTCCCACCAATTTGCGCAAACCAAAAACTTGCAGTTACAAACTTGATGATTCAGACCGGTGTGCAGTCCGTCAATTTGTACAAAGTTTATATAGCGTAAAAAACAACTACCCACTCTGGATACGATGTATGATATGGCAAAGTGCCAGTTGAACTACAAGGGTTCTAAGGAAAGTTTTCGAAAAAATCTCAAACACATGGGGTTTAGGCGGCGAAAAACGCAGTCCAACCGTAAACTTTTAATGGAACGTAAAGACATTGCTTCCAAGCGTTTGCATTACTGTCAGACTAAGATGGCCGACCAGGGCAGGCAGGTATCTTTTAGCTCTGTGAAAATCTAAGATATTTCCGGATACCCTGAAGCTAATGCAACGGAAATACTTTCGAAACGTGGGATTTATATATCATTCATGGTGCTGCAAATGTGAATGGTGAAAATGTGATATTTGTGGACTTATTTGTGTAAATTACATAATATATTCACAAGAATACATACACAAGAAGTTGGTTTGCTAGTCTGTACTCAAGCCCACACATATATTGAACAATGAGCTCAAATTCAGAGCCAAGCCAGGACTGCTTATCCCTTAACCAGTCAACTATAGACGACGACGAGGTGTATGTAACTCAACCAAGTGACTTACAAGACCGGGATATATACATGGAATTAAAAAACAAGCTTGGGCACAAGGACAAACAATCGTTTGTTGACAGCCTTCTTGATATCTATGACAAGCCCACACAAATCAACAACATCAGAGAAAGTCTGTACAACTATTGAAAGGACACTTGTGCTAACTTTCCAGATGATCATCTTATCAAAAGAAGACAGACGGAGCTACTGTCAGACAGTTGGATACATATGCCCATGACGTGTTCCATTTATTCCACTTTATTGAAGGAGGATTACCTGCACATGTTCAACAAACAAAGGTGTTCAGTCGTGCTAACACCAGATACCTCTCCATTACAAGCAATGAAGTGGAACAGGAAGAAGACACACAGAGCAGACAGAAGGACATCGGAACCAACATCGACAAACACACAGGTGAGAATGATAAAGTCAACCCACCATTGAGCCATGTTCTCCAACTTAACCAATGTATATCAGAAAATAATGACGTCATGTCTCAGAAATTTGCTGATATTGAAAAGAAGTTAAATAATGAACTCTCACGCAAAAGTAAAATCATAGAAGAGGAAAAACAAGCAAATACAAGACCAAACACAAAGGCTAGAGGATTCAGAAGGCAGACGTACACAACTGGGAGCAGAATTAAAACTGGGCAACCAAGAGAATAAAACACTCAAAGACAGGGTTAATGAACTAGAGGACCAACTACTGCGGCTGAACTATCAAATAGACAATAGACTAAAAACTATAATTGCTGAAGCGAACAAAGTGAAAACTGCCCACACAAAAGCTCTTATGAAGTCGTCTCACGCACAGACAGACTCATGTATTCATGATGAACATTCTCCAGCTCTTGAGGAGCTCAGCAACCAGGCAAATGAGACAAAGATGGGTCTATCTGCAGATAAACAGAACTCACAGTCTCCACCTGGCACATGCAGTTCCTCACCCCGATGTGATAAATCAGGCCCTAAAGCAAGCACTAAACGTGTAATAGATCTGACAAATACAGATACTAGTATGTTGGGGGACATTTATATGAAAAACTCCCATGACCTAGTCTTCTGTGGAACGGATAGCAGTGAGTCACAGCCACAGAAACCATTACGTAAAAAGCATTGTACTGCACCAGCTACAGCAGCAATAAAGGAAAAAACACATCCTGTGATCCACAATAGTCAATCACTTGGCAAAATCGTATCCAGCACTGAAGGGCGTGTCCAGAGTGAAGACAAAGCGAATTGTGTTATACAATATCAACGCAGATAAACCGTTTGACCAGGTCAAGCCGCTAATCTTTGACTCCACCCATCAACGACATCTGTGCAC
Source organism: Haliotis asinina (assembly GCF_037392515.1). NCBI lineage: Eukaryota > Metazoa > Mollusca > Gastropoda > Lepetellida > Haliotidae > Haliotis > Haliotis asinina. The sequence goes on along the minus strand of NC_090294.1, from coordinate 45,073,630 downwards.
TACCTATGTGCGTCTTCTGCGCGAGAAACTGTATCATGATGGCACAAAAACTTACACAGTACAGGTTAACTTGTCTGCAGATGACTACGACAACGTTGCAAATGACAGCAACTTTTGGCCACGTGACATTCGTTGCAGGGATTATACAGCCATTAAGATGGTCTTGCGAATTCATTCACAGTGACACAGGCTAGGGTGTGAGAACTGTTTATTTGTCGAGTAAAACTGATGACAAACTGACACCCTGCAAAAACGAATGGAAAAATAAGAGTACAATTCTCACAAGGTGACTCAAGCTGACATACTCTCACAAGGTGACATATAAAAGCAACGCTTTACACAGTCATAAGTGATACAAATATAAACTTAGCACATCATAATCATTGCAGTTTCAGTTGCTCATACAATACAAATATGGCATTATCACGTGCCTGATATTATACTTAATTAATTGGAATGCCATAAAAATATGTATAATTATATGTATACTAGGTGCTCTATAAGTAGATATAAACATATATACCCTATGATTCCCACGGGGGTGTTGTCCTGGCGTCTGACCAATAATATCTGGTATCGGCCTGTTCATGATATAAAACATACCATGAATACTATTTACATATCTATATATTTCATATACACCATTATCAGTTCAATGATAAACAATATATTTTACTACCACATCAACAAAAAAACACACCACACATATGATCAAATATGGCATTTCTTATACACATTCACTCAACTCATACACACACACATACACACAGAGTATATGACATGTTGAGACATAATATTAATCTGACATAGATTTATTTACATGTAGCACCTTATACATTACAATAGCATAAAATACATAATGATTACTAACCCTTTTAATACACTGTCCGGAGGGTCTGTATGATCCAAATGTCCATGTGCAAGCGATAAGATGTGGAAACAAAGGGTTGGGATGTAGGACACCTAATTCAAAACCAGCCAATGACTGAAATATCCAAGCTTACACTTTGCTTGCTAGCTGTACTACCCGTCAGTGAAATGGACTTACCCAGTGAAATAACTTAACAAAAGAAATGAGCGTTAATGAAATTGCTTTACCTACCACTGCTTAAATATCTTACGCAGCCTGAAATGAGAGATTTAATCATTATAAATAAGTAATGCTGACTGGTTCATATACCTGAAATTGATACAACAAAAGGTAATTAATTACTGTATTGCCTGAAATATACAAATGACATAAATATTTTGAACATACTAGAGTAAAACGGCTGAATGATAAAACATAATCACTATATACACAACTCTGCCACATTATGTACCTCGGCATCGCCAACGGAATATGAACGAAAATCAAAATGAACAGTACAACGGTACTGGATACCGACAAGATGAACAGTACTAAATGTCCATGAATAACGGCAAAATTCCAAATCTCTCCATATGTGCAACATTATTACTCATGACTCTAAATTTACTTACCTGGAATGTACGTGGTGTGTCTAGCAGCACGCCTGGTGTAATATCTAATACCGTTCCTGTTAATGTAGATGTACTATGCATCCAGGCACATTGGTTAAATCCAAATAATGTTCACAAACTGACCGACATTCATGATTACAACGTTGTAACGTGTATGTGTAATACGAGTATCTCCTGCAGGGGATCCGGGGGTATAGCCCTATCCTGTCATTCCCAATCGCGATGGAAAGCTTATCCACTACAGACGTCTGAGTACCTGGTAAGTGCTAAGCTTATGTGCAACGGGTATGCAAATGTGTATGTAATCTGTTGTAGGCTTACATTCAACTGTCTGTCTTACATTCAACATATCTTGATGCTTTAGATGAGGTAATGGATGCCTATGATATGCTTTGTCAAGAAGGAGGTACTTATGTATTAGGAGATCTGAACTCAGATCTGTGTAAAACTGTTTTCTCCCCACGTGAAAAGGCACTCGAAAAGCTTATTACCTGTAGAAATCTTGTACACGTGTTACATGCCTCTCGCACGTATGGCCCGAACTATACATGGAGAAGTAAGGACAACTTGTACAAGTCTCCAAATTGACTATATCCTTATACCCTCTCATGCGGTAAGCAACATACTTCAGTGTTGTGTGCTCGATCAGTGTGACTACACGATCTCTGACCACCTTCCTTGTTTCGTAAATGTTACAGTACAACCTAAATCTGTAATTCCGACGTCCAAAACATGTATTCCGAAATGGCACAAAGCTGAGTCCACTGAATTAAATGCTTACACAGAAGAAACAGGGACTTCTCTCTGACATACATTTGCCATTCAATGAAGCTCAACAAGCTGACATTGAGCTCTATAATGAACAGATCAGCAGTGCCCTTACTAGTGCTAGCTCTAAGTGTATTCCCTCTGGAACATTTAGACCCTATCTAAAGCAATATTGGAGGAGTAATGGCCTAGGTGATGCTCACTATCAAATGCGAGCCTCGCGTCGAACCTGGCTAGCAGACGACAAACAAAAGGGGAGACAATTCATATTCATATCGAGAATACAAACGTGCAAAGCGCGATTTCCGTCGTTTACATCGACATGCAAAGCGAAAACAACGCAAAGAACTATCTCGTGAACTCGAAATTACATCGGAAACTGATATTAATACCTTCTTTAAATCTGTGCGTAAACTTAGACGCCCGCGGTCAACGGTTGACCAATTTGTGTTTAACAATACCCAAGCGGACACACCAGAGGCCATATGTAACCTGTGGGGTGCTTCCTATGCTAACCTTGCCCTACCGCACAACGCCAAAACGTTTGATGATGAATTTAAAGCATCTGTAGATAACAAACTACAGATATAATTTCACACCCTAATGATTGTACTCATGCTGACGCTGTACTATATGCAGATATCCAGTCTTCAGAGTTAAAACAACATCTGGTCAATCTAAATCGTAACAAATCACCTGGACCAGATCATGTAAATAATGAACACCTTATCTATGGAGGTGACGCGCTGGTCGAAAAGCTTTGCGTCTTATATAACGCATTTATGAAAGCTGTCTACTTTCCCAGTATCCTTAGATTGGGTATGATTGTTCCACTTTATAAAGGAAAAGGTTCAAAATGCGACCCCCAAAACTACAGAGGTATCACCCTTACCTAGTGTATAGGAAAACTATTTGAAAAAACTATTACTCTTACGTCTACAATGTTAAATACGTAATATTAATCCTTATTTTCCAGACCCTCTACAATTTGGATTTAGAAACGAACATGGTGCCATTATGTCAACGTTCATGCTCAATGATTGCGTACCATATTATGTTGAGCGTGGCTCACAAGTCTTTTCAGCGTTTCTCGATAATGAGAAAGCCTTTGATCGCATTTGGCATAACGGTCTATTCCTAAAACTCTACAATTTGCGTATAACGGGAAAAATGTGGAATCTGCTATATCATAGCTACACCTGCAGCTCTTCGTTTGTAATGTACAACGGAAATAGCTCAGATACATTTGAAGTAAAACAAGGTGTAGGACAAGGTAGAGTCCTGTCTGCATGGTTCTTCCTTGTCTTTATTAATGATTTATTAACTGAACTAAGACGCAGTAACAATGGTATATGTGTATATGGTATTGACGTGCCATCAATCCTGTTAGCCGATGATACGACGCTGTTAAGTACCACCCCATGTGGGCTGCAGAACTCACTTCACATTGTCTCGGATTATGTTTCCCGATGGCGCCTAACATACAATGCATCTAAAAGCACTGTTGTAGTTTTTCGGAAAGGAAAACAATCTTGTCCTGAGCGCTCATTCTCGTTTTGTGACACCACAATTAAGACAAGTTCATCAGTAAAATATGGTGGTGTTCTACTTTCATCAGATCTGTCTTGTAAAGACAGAGTTCTCGCTAACTGTCAAAAGGCCAGGCAAACTATAAATTCCTAACGCTCATTGGGTCTTAACAATACTGATTTACATCCTGTTACATGTGTTAACATATGGAAAAGAATGATCTTACCTACAAGTTTTCTATGGCTGTGAGACCATGCCTCCCCTATATGGCAAAAACATTGATTTGCTGGAAAATACCCAACGATATTTTGCTAAATGTATTCAAGGGTTCAACAGACGTATGTCAACAGATTCTGTGTGTGCCAACCTAGGTCTCTGGACAATGGTTGGATACATTGATACATTCATCAACGAAAACGCTGTCCTGTGCATTCTTATCACTCACTGTTCACTTAGATATTCACTCACGCAGTATTTGCAACACTGTGTTATGCACTGTACGGATGTATAATCTACTGAAGTATGTTGTAACTTATGTGGAAACTGGTATTTTTCCGTTGTAAGTTGTAAGTTCTATCTTCTCTTATGAAGAAGCTCAATGGAAATTGAGACTCTCCATAAGAGAAGATATGTCCAGATATGCTGTAATACACCAAACACTGAGTCTACATAGACTTTACACTCTAATGTATTTGTACCCAGACTATAAAGCCCGTATACAACTTACTGTACTAGTCGGCTCTAAAGCCAGATTCTCAAAGGAATGTACGCTTTGTAATAAGTATTGCCATGACCATGATGCCCACCTTATTTTACATTGTGAATCTGTAATGAGCCTACGAAATCATTTTTATATGACACTACTTGACATACTGGATATAGATGTATATGTATTAATTGAAATGCTGGATGATGAAGATGCCCTTGTACTCTTTTGTGGTGCCAAACTTAAGATCCCTGACCTTGAGGAAGCAGCATGGCAAACCATCACATTACATTTTTCAAACTATATCTATGCCTTAAAAGACGCTTTGATGTATACTTTCTAAACTACCCCTCACGTAAATATCCATCTGCTATAAATATATGTGCATTGTTAATATCATGTGTATATATGTAGTTGACTGATATCATAAATGCTTAATCTTCGAATGTATTTTGGAGGAAATAAAGACATTCATTCATGGTTGCATGTACACCACATTGTCCCAAAGTGTTGGCAACTTGAGGGTGAAGTCGTAATAAATGGGGTTCAACCTCCGTCTGGCACCGGACCTCGGATTATTGTGGTTCATGCAGGGGGTGAAAACGGTTTTGTTCCAAATGCTTTCCTTGCTTTTGCTTGTTTTTGATTCCAAACTCAAATCAGCAGGCTATCATGACAAGATGAACTTTCATACTTTTTCCAAATGACTCCAGGAAAAGTTGATCCGAAACCTTCCACTGCACTCTGTCATCGTTATGGATAATGCACCATATCATAGCAGGCAAGTGGACAAATGTCCGACAACCGCCAACAGAAAAGATGACATAAAAGCGTGGCTACAATATCTCATTTCATGAGAAAATGCTTAAAGCCGAACTATTGTTTCTTGCAAAATCCAACAAATAGGGCCCTGTCTACAGAGTAGACACGATGTTGAAGCAACATGGTCATGATGTACTACGTCTCCCTCCATACCACGCAGAACTAAACCCGATTGAGTTAATTTGGGCAAATGTGAAAAATTATGTCGCTTCACAAAACTTGCAGTTCACAAAAAGTTCCTTCAGAGTTGCCATAAATGAAAGGATGTCTGCAATCGGTGCAAAAGAATGGTCGGAATATTGTTAACAGCTGAAGATGGTTACTGGCAACGCGAAATCGCAGCAGAAAGGGAAATTGACAGACTAGTGATTGACTTGGGACTTGCAAGTGATTCAGACACCGAGAGTGATTCAGAGAGTGATAATTAAAGCATAAATCAGTAAGTCCGCCTAATTTTCCAGCATTCTTGTGTCTTGTATAATAATTGACACATACTATATCAGGTGTTTACTGTTCCCATACTTTGTCATAAAAACGAGTGATCTTAGATGAGTTGTCTGTATTTTGTATTTTTTTAGTAACTGATAAATCTACTGAGTCTGGTACTGAGTAATCCCCAAACCGACAAATTTGTGTACAAAGATATTTCTCACTGACTTATCAATGTCAAAAGGTATTTTCAGTTTTCTGTACACAATTTTGGTGACCATAATAAAAATATGACAGAAATTTGGAAATATTGTTTGAATACTAACCATTTCTCTGGAACCGGTTATATAAATTTCCCAGACATGTATTCCCGGTCGATCACCAGCGGAATTATGGACGAAAATCAGCCCGTACAGAGAAATAGGAACAAAATTATGGGATAAAAATAATTCCCCTTGCTACTCTGATTTAGCCACCACCATTCAGTAACAGATAACTTTTAACATATTAACAGGTTAAATGAAACACAATTAACTATATCTAGTTATTATCTATTTAATATTTAACAGACGAAAAGTCAACTTTACCCATTAAAACAACACCGCATATTCCTTCGAATGATAAGACTGCAATTTCAGGCATAAGATACTGATATTCCAGGCTAACCTTTAGTTAAGACGAAGACAAATAGATGATTGGGGCATTGACAAGCATTTTAGATATTCAGCAATTTTGTTTTTAAAAAAAAACACAGCAAAATGTCATTTGCTTCGTGAAATGGATCGGTGGTCCTAAACATATTTGCTCAGTCAGTATATTGTGTTGATTCAATTCGTTGGGATTGTACCTGTTCCTAAATAGAGTGTGCTATAACAATTCATGCGTGAAACGCACGGGGAAAATGAACTTCTCGATATTTATCAGACAACCTGTCTCCCTCTTGTTTCAAGTGGATCGTTTTGTTGGGCGTTCCCAAGTATGCAAATTGGGGTCATTTGTCAGGTCGTGGATCATCTTATATGTGTTTACCAGTATAAGAAGAGCCGCCGAACATGCACCGAATCACATTCACTGTTCCACAGAGGCAACATGCCACGATTATCAAGGGAACAGAGTGACCAAGCTTAAGGAGGACTGAATGCTGGCCAGACTGTAAGACATTTTGCAAATTATGTGTGTGGTCATGTTCGAACAATATGCCGCCTGTAGCAACGACCATTTGAAGCACAGACGACCATCCTTGCTGTGAAACACCGCACGCGACAACGTGCCCATACTGCCAGAGCAACTAGAGACTTTGTCCCTGAACACAACATACAAACTCTTCAATGGCCCGCAGTCCAGACTTAAACCTGATAGAACACTTGTGGGACGATATTCAGAGGAGGCCCAGTGATGTGCGACCAATGCCGACAGCTGCAGCTGAACTCTCTCCGGTCTAGACACTCACAGAGTTCCTTTGGCCTTCATCAACCGTCTCATCCACTCCATGTGCAGACGATACAACACTGTCGTCAACGCTCAAGGAGGCCATACACGTTATTCGCTCTGTCGCACCACCTGTTGTATATTTTGGTTTGTAATTGTCAGAATGTTGTTTTTAAACATTGATTATCAAACATGTAAAGTTTGAAATCTTTCCGACATTTTTTTGTTATTTACATGTGTTTGAATGAAACTGATTACCAATTTCAAAAAGAGAGTGGTGTTTTTGCGGTTCAATGTAAATTGGCTTCTCAGGTCAAACGTTACCTTGTCATTTCTGGTAAACCTGTAATTTCGAAGGCGATTTAGGTGAACGATGTTTTAATCATGGATGAGTCTTGTGTTGATCACTGTCGTGCAGAGATTTAAGAACAAACAAGGCAGTTGAAACATCTCAGATAATGCTTCATCAGATCATCTGACAACATCTGGCCCTGCCTCGGCTAGGTGATTGATACAGGATGAGGGATTTCAAGGAAATCTTTTCTTTTATAATATCAAATGTGATGCGAGTCTTCTTAGCTGAAGGGATACAGGAAATCTAAATGTCGTTGGAAAATGACTTTAGATGAGTGTTTCTGTAAGACACTTTACCTGTTCATAAGTCTCCATTGAAACTGTATGGGCGTCTTTTATTTTACTGAACCTTCCTCTGTACTCACCACACGTGGCATGATCAGTGTTCTACATCATCCCGAACATGAGGACAGAAGTGACTGGTAAGTCTTATTCAAATGATGTGGGAAGCTTATGTTTACTCCACCTCGAAAAGTCCCTCGACACCAGTATACCACCATCCGATACACATCATTTGCTGGAGCGTCAGACCTTGTAGTGCAGTGTATGTGCATGCGTGAGTGTGTTTGGTGTTCCTCAACGGCAACAGTTCATGACAATCAGATATCTTTTACATGAACGTCTTTGTTTTGTTACACACGACGTATTGAGTTAAGTCTGATCCAGGTGAGTTCAAATTGAAGAAGGAGTAATGAATTAACTTAGAATTAACTAACTCGTGTTCAACGATTAGTTGATATTAGGCAAAACAATAATTTTAAAAAGTCATTCTTGTCCATCACCTCGATTGCCCTTCAAACCAATCTGTGCATGGTGTCTGTCTGGAATGTTCGCGACGGAGGCTGTTTGGCTAGAACGAGAGGGTGTGTATATTTCTGGCCACTTATAACATTCATAATTGATATCACATTGTACCCATGAGGCGAATCGACTTGACGAACTCAGGACTTCGCCAGACAAGTTGGTGATCAGTACGGATTCACGACGTCTCAAGACACCCTTGCAGTCCACTCAACTACACATACGATGGTAGTTCTGATATGTTAAACATGTATTGTACCTGTCACAAAAAGGAAAGTATATGTATAGATTAATCACCCTAACAAGGTAGTTATTTAAATAAACGGGCTTTACCCGAGCAGAGTTTATTTAAATATCTACCGCAGTTAGGGTGATTAAACGATTTACACCACAAGGGCATACCTATGAATTACGCATGTAGCAAAAACAATATCGCTAAAATGGAAACACAGATACATTCTTATTTCTAAAATTAAAATAATTGCCCTAAGTCAGTTATTGTTCCCATCATTTCATACAATGCGCCAGAACGCACTGACCGGCGATCAACTGGCTACAGCGATCGTGCTAGGCATGTCATGCTCGTGCAAAATTGTCTCTCGACATCTATATGACGATCACATTGCGAGTTCAGAGTGGCAAAAATGGAATCCGATTCAGACGAGGAGATTGCGAGAGCGTCTCGAGAAACTGAAGCCGAGCAGCAACTGAAAAATGTAGTCTTTGATGTGGACGGCGATAATCCTCGTTTTCACACTGCGTCAGTTACTGAAATCAACGACAGAGCAGCGTATGCAATGCCAGAAAACACCCGTAAAAGAGACAAGTGGGCTTACAGCGTGTTCACTGCCTGGGCAACAGTCAACAACAACCGTCGAGATACCGACAAGGTGAGTACATTTTTTAATCAACTATGCGTGATATTAATATAATTACATTCCGTAAAAATGATTCATGCTCATGAAAAAATAAAGCAAATTAATTTCGTACATCCTTTCTGAAATTAATCAGTCTGAAAAGATTTCAGCAAAAAACTTACGCATTGGCTATCATTTTTATTGTGTCGTTAATGGCTGAAATACTGCGTAAATGACATCAACAAAAATTCACTTTATTTGTAAGAAATAGACATTGCGACGTTGGCCTTGTTTTATAAACATTTTCCTGTTTTAAGAATGTCGTCGTTAATGCTGAAATACTGCCCAAGCGGCGGCAAACACTTCTGTTATAAAGTAGACCCTACAAGTATGTGGCTGTGGCTGTTCATTGTTCATGTTCAAACGGCACTACTAACATTTTTGTAATTTAATAGGTGATGAAAGACCTTAAGTACTTATCAGACGAGGAACTATCGCTAATTAGGCCGAAGTTTGTTGGGGAAACGAGGAAACGAGACGGATTTGAATACCCACCGACCACGCTCTTCCAGATTGTCATGGGAATACAGTCGTACATCAGGTTCTTCGCTACACGGGATGTCAAGTTTCTGCCAAACGCTGTATTCGAGCGGTTTCGTCAGGTACTGGACGGCGAAATGAAAAGACTGACTCACAAAGGAATGGGGATGACTAAACGTCAAGCCGAGGTAATTGAGGAATACGAGGAGGAAAGACTGTGATCCAGTCGTCAGTTGGCGACCACAACCCACGTGTTCTACTGAGTACAGTACTCTGTCTCAAAGGTAAGAACTTCGCCTTGAGAAGTGGGAAAGAACACCGATCTCTCGGGTTTACAAGTCCTCAAATTACGGTCAAGCGCGATACCGACGGGAAAGCATATCTACATTACGTTCAAGATTATTCCAAAATAGTGCAAGGTGGTTTGAAACATCGGAAGGTTGAAGCCAGAGAAGTGAAACATTATGAAAACACCGCCACTCCCAGGCGATGTCATGTGAGAATTTTCAAGAAATGCTTGTCCCTGGTGTCTCCTGATGGACATGACGCATTCTGCCTCCAGGCATTACAGCATCCTACCAGTAAGTGTTGGTATGTATTCTTGCACACATTTTCTGTAATTCTGCAAACGTATATGTAATGTAATTGTAATTGAAGCATTTGTAGGTTAGTGTTACAACTTTATGTTACTGCAGATCATTTTCGGGCTCCTGCAGGCCCGATACACCAATGAGGTATTTGATGTACATTTTCTCCAAAAGGTCATACTGTTACTAGCATGTATTTGCTTTAAATGCTGTCAAGGGAAAACCTATGGTTGTGACCCAAATAATTTATTATATTGAAATGGTTTTCAGGTACAGTCGCCAGCCGCTTTGACATAATACACTGCAAATGATTGTCCCCGAATCATGCAGGCATCAACGGCTATAAAACCACTCCCTGCGTGCAACTGCAGTTACAAGACTAGCTAAATCTGGCGTGCAGGAAAAGGTCATCGTGGACAGAACTGGCCATAGAAGCAATGGAGGTAACCATTTTCCTTATATAAATAAGATAGAGCAGCTACTGATGAATTCTGCTTTACACAATATGTATGTGATTAAGAAACGACGATCACATACAATATTTTGTGCAATCCCTTTAATATTTTCCCTCGGTATATACACACATTATGTTTATGTCGGTTCAATGTCAAAACCAAAACTGAGCAGATACATCTTGGTTTCAATTTGATGACGGCAACTTGTGCATGTACAATACTTAACTATAATTATACAATTAAAATTCGGATCCTTTTCTTCGCTTCAGGTGTGCGCACATATTACTGGACGAATGACGAGGAACAGAAGGCGGTCAGTGCTATTCTTGATTAGACGGAGACAACAGAACCAGCAGTGTCCAACATGATCGCGACTGAGTATGATTACAATGTCCAAATGTCGAGACACGTGTACTTTGACAACCGTGTGGTTCATTTCAATAAGAATGCTTGAAATATTTGTGTTCATATTTATTTCAAAAAGATACTTACAGAGGTAATTTTCAAATATCGCTCGAGGCGAAGCCGAGGTATTTTGATGTATCTGCCGGCGTTAAAACATTCTTATTAACCCTTTGACTGTGGTGCGAAAGTTTAGAACACAGAACATTAATGGTTATGAAATTTGAAAACCACTTTCAAGGGGTTGAATTGCGTACAAACGTGATCTCAAATAACTCCCTAGGGAGATATTAGGATGCGTCCCTGAACAGAGGGGTATGTTGAAATTTATGCTAAGTAACCACTTGCAAAAGCAACTGACATAACTTGCCCTAGTGGTGTAAGCACATTATCCGTCTTGTTCCTGAATGTCCATAGCTGTCACAATTTATTGTGACGTAACAACATGACAAACAACATGGCGGTAGGTGGAGCAGATAAGGATTGATACTCGAAGGTTGTTTGGTTTTCTGTCGACATCTGTGTATCGCCGGTTACACTTTATTTAAAAGTACCATTCATTTCATGTTTGCATCTCATAGTGCGTGTGTGCGCGCGCTCTCTGGTAAATCTCCAGTGTGCATTCTGTCAATGGCGATGTTCCGTGTCAAGACGTGACGTAGTGATGACCTTGAAACTTCTTCAAAACGACTGTCAGTTTCCGAAAGTAATTTGGATTTTCATTGCCAGACAATGCATGCTCTTTTCTGCACAATTTCAACTGGAAGCTGATTTCTGTTACGTCGTGGCGATGTCCTTTTAATCCTCGTAAGAAATCTCACAAAAATCAACATGTTCAGGTAAAATGGATTTTTACTTGTGCAACGGTGTAAAATCATGTTATCAACACTTTAGTTACATATTTTGACGATTGTCTTAACCCAGCAGGTAATTATAATTAATAGATTCCTTAGAAATGCAAATCGCCCATGCGTTTCTTTTTTGGGTTTGTATATTACTGACTGTCAACATCACATTTTTCAATACACTATCATACATCATAAGTAACGAAGCATTTTAATGACTGAGGTGTCTACCTTTGTGAGAGTAAGTTTTTTGTCCCTCGCACATATTCATAACAACTGCATGTTTAATCTTGTTAAATCCCTTGTCAGAAAGTGGCCACAGTACGGAGTTTCTGGACTTTTGTGAGTCCAGAATTACGTTGTGACGTGTTATAAAACATTATAACATATACTTCACAATTTGTTAACTAAATCGTGTCGACGATGAAAGGCAACAGGAAACCAACCTTTTCTTATCAAAAATAAAAAAATCAATAGTCAATCTATCCACTTCTCCATATGACATATAATTTGGTTTACTCTTCCGCAAGTTTAAACACAGTTTAAGAAAATATTTATAAACCATTTCTAATAAATTAAAACAATATTACAAAACCCTCAAACTTCTGACCCATATAACAAGATTGGTAAAGTCATCTGATCAAATTCTATAAACTGACAGTCCAAGAGTAAATGCTGATTGCCAGGTGAAGATGATATCAAAATTTATTGTTATTAACGATTGTTACTTGAGAGATTCTAATGAATGAGTACATTTCCAGTTTCTATGGAAAACTGTTCCAGGTAGGTATAATACTCTGTTACATCAATATCAGATTTACTTAAATGATAAAATGGGCGTTTTGTGGTATCATCTGAACCAAATGTAACACACTTGGCTTTCTTGATATTAACGTTCAACTTTCATGTTTTACAAACTGGCCTAAAGTATCTAAACAATGTTGTAACTCAATACCTATAGTATTCTCAACAAATAGAAATGTATCATAAAGAAATAAATACACTAGATGTCAGGAATGCTCTTCTTACCACAGTGCCGCTTAGTAGTATTGGGGCCTTTAAAGTCCCACCTATATTTTGAACAGTCCCCTGGCAACGGGCTATATTTAGATCTATTGCGTCAACACCCTGTGTGTCTATATTTGGAAAATGAATCACTCATATTTTTAGACCATGAATGGCTCCTATATTTAGCCTATGATTCAGATGGCTATTTTTAGACTCTGTGCCGCACACAAACGCCACCTGTCGTTCAGCATACAAACGCCACCGTGTGACAAAAGGCCATAGAATAAACACCCTGGACGAGTTATTCAGTGATCCCCAAGCAAACTTTAAAAGAGGTCACTTCTGCATATACCACGCTCATCAAATGAGTTCTACTGCAACACTGATGAGGAACTCTGTAGTGTTTCATGTTGCGTTGCATGTTTCATCACAATGACCACGAGGTAATAAACTTGAAAAGGCAGCAGAAGCTGAAAGGGCGAAGATCGAATAAAACCTTCAGCGTATTTCTGAGACGTCAATGTTAACACAAGAAGCACCCCGGATAGACGCTAAACAGAAAGGAACTATAACCGACATCACAAAAGAGAGTGAAGATGACATTAACACCTTTTAACAGCTTGAAGAATGCAATGGAATGTGAACGAAAAAGACAACTTGCATGTTTAAAGAGAGGAGCCGAGAGGCTTTGGCCATAGTGCAAGCCACAACCGAAGATCATGAGCAAACCATGGCTAAGATAGAAGCAACACAGGGGTATGTCAGGAAACTGAAGGAGACGGCAGATGCTGTTGAAATGCTACAGATGTTCCCTGCTATAATGAGGAATATGGACGGGATCACAGGAGGTCCAGAATGTCGATATAGAAGTCACACAAAGCTCAGATTACAACCAGATTGCCACCATTGCAAAACAGAATGAAAGATGACTTACTGTCTGTCGGGTTGAATCACTACACTGGACTATGACAAGGTGCCACTTTCATCAGGCCACTTTATACGATGATGACAACAGGAGCTAATAAACTACGAACGCATCTAATGTTTAAAGATGGCTGTGAATGTTACGTGAGTATGAATATGTCACGTTCATATCGCTCTTCTTTCTGTAAATTCAGACCAGGTACTGCTGCTCATACTCATATATTTGGAAACTGGCAGATGTACGAAAGTGAATATGTACTGACAGGATGTGGTTTCAGTGTAGTGAGAGTTTTGGGGATGAAAGGCATGTGTTGAGGATGAAAATCATGTTCAGTTGTATTGTCCCCAAGGCCGATTATTATTATATATTATCAAAGTTTACATGATAACAATGTATGTTTTAGTTATTCCATCCCTGTGGTGATGAAAAATGATATTTACTTTTTAAGCATCGTGTTTGTTTCTGTGCCCAAACTTGCTTTTATATCTTACAAAGAAGGCAACATATTTGATATTGATAGAGTGTATACTGTATATAGCTGAATTGCATCTGTATTTATGTTTTGTGTTTATAAAACGTTATGTCATATTATATCAGTCTCCCATAACCCTGAACGGTGGCCCACTTTTATGTTATATGTTTCAAGTATCCTTATATAAATATTTTTTTTATGTGTGGTGAGTCTGAAATTAAAAAAAACTGTCTGTTTGATAATATCGCGGCTGTGAGTAATATAAGAAAGACACTTAACCGACCAGTGAAGATTCGCTTAGAATCCGCCTTCAACTCACAATGCATGACGAAAGAGGCGAATAAAGAGCTGACCATTTTTCTTAGTATCCCGTAAGAGACGATCGGGTGGCCGGACTCGCTGAATTTTGATGGCAATAGTCATCCTATACCAATTGCGTAGATCCATGTTCATGCTGTTTATCACTGGATTGTCTGGTCTGGTGTCGACTTAATTATTTACATACCGTCTGCATGTAGTAATAGTGCTGAGCGCGACGGTAACCAAAAAAATCCACATACAAACTGATATTTACCATAATATAACGTGTCTCTCATCTGTGTATGGTGAGTAAATGTTAGGAATTGATCACTGTGCACAACACTGCCTTGCCAAGGAAAAACAAGGAAGTGTGAAGTAGTGTTATGTGCTTCTCTATGCTGACAATTCCCTATAGGGATCTATCATACCCCGACTTACTTATGTACATGAGGACAATTGTGACGTCATACTTATACTCTGAGCTACGACTCAATCACACATTACATATTCGCTTTGCCTTAATCATACCAGAACTTTCACTCCAATGACTTTGTTTTGTAAAATGAGTTCAAACCTTGATGTATGAGTATACTCAGAGCTTTGACTCAAACAGGAATCATCCAGGTGTGACACATTCCACTAACAATAGTCAGACCAAAACACGGGTAGTGTATATTTACTACTTCTAAACCATGGTGTGTGAGAGAGAGTGTCTGTGTGCGGGGTTCTGTTCCATTTGGTAAACCGGGTTAGCGCGACGAGTTAAACACACACACACACACACCACAATATACTGCATACTATCGACGAAATTGACTCGGTGCTTATCACACACATTTTGGAATATCTTCTCACGCTGGCATATTTTTTTTTGTAATCTCTCAAGATTTGAAGTCAGCGAATCAGCGAGGATTTAATCTATCGATTCCTCAAGCAATCGAGTCAGTGAATGAGGAAATTGTGATGCAAAAGTGGCGAGCTTATATAAGCAAGATACCCGGAATGTGTGCCATAACACCGTTGTATAATCTTATGTATCAGTGCAGAGATTTTTGGGATACGTGTTTTAAGTCGGATTGCTGGACGGAAGAGCTTTATCACATGCTCAAAGAAGCACTCACACTCATCGTTGGTAACAATGACACAAACACTACTTTGTGATTATTATGACCCAAGGAAACCCGGAGCGTTCAGTGGATTTCAAAAGTTTATACACACGCTGCGACGGAATAACCCAAACATCAACCCATCCACCGTTAAAAGGTGGTTTAATGCTCAAGACGCTTATAATCTTCACAAAGGATCACGCAGGAGATTGAAGAGAAACCGTGTTATCGTTGGTGGTGTCAATGTGCAAGCCGATGCTGATCTGATTGACGTTTCAAACATAGCCGACACCAACAACGGTATAAAATACCTGCTTATCGTTATTGACTGTTTTTCAAAGTTCGTGTGGATTAACCTTGTTAAGAATAAAAGGTCAGATACCATAACATCAGCAATGAAAACTATATTTCAGTCTATGAGGAAGGTTCCATTCACACTTAGAACTGACAAGGGGGCGGAATTCCGAAATAATGCGGTGAAACGAGTCTATAGTCAATATCACATTAAACATTTTGTAACACAGAATAGTGATATTAAACCTAATTATGCCGAACGTTTCATACGAACACTGAGAACCATGTTGTTTAGGTATTTCACTTATAAGAGAACTTATCGTTATGTGGACATTTTACGAGACATGGTATATAACTATAACCACCGTCCGCACACCTCGCTGAAAGGGAGGGCACCGGCCGAAGTTAATCACAAGAATGAAGCCGAGATTTGGCTAGATATGTACAACACTTCACCGCATGTGAAAAGTGAACTTACGTCCTCATCAACGCACCAACACCTCAAACCCTACGCGTTTAAAATAGGTGACCTCGTGCGACTTTCTACAAACAAGAGAGCGTTTGAAAAGGAGTATGAAGAGAAATGGACACAGGAAGTTTTTAGAGTTGTCAATCGCGAGCGCAGAGACGACATCCCTATGTACAAAGTCGAAGATTTACAATCAGAACCCATTACCGGTGTGTTTTATCAAGCTGAAATGAACAAATTTCACCAAGATCCGGAGGAAGCGCTTTGGCGTATAGAGAGAATTTTGAAGTATAGAACTGTGAGGGGTGATAAAAGCGGAAAGGGGAGGATCAAACAAGCCCTCGTTAAGAGGTATGGTTTTCCAAAAAAGTTTAATTCGTGGATAGACACCGACCATGATAACATGATAAATGAAGGGTTGCAGATATTCAATTTCTCCGTCGCACTACTAGCGATAAAAGATGAATGGATTGTTGCTCACAGTAACAACAGTTTATTATATTTCCCAGACAATCAACCACATAAGTTTTCACAGTATTTACAACAACCACTACGTTTGGAAGGTCATTGGACAATCGCTCTTCGTGAATTTTATGCTAAACGAGGCAGAGGAGGAACAAAGAAGAAAGTCACAGATGACATGCTTTACACATACTGTTCTGTGTGCGAACCCATAATCGTAGACGGTGAACAGACGACCTCTGTTGCGATTGGTAAAGTCAACATCAGGCTCTGGTTATTTATCATGGAACATTAAAGTACAAGAACCGTACAATGTGGGCGTTCGCCTTGTTAACAACACGATTCATCAAATCGATGTGTATATAACCGACGTCAACAATGACCCAGCCGCATTCTTAACCGACATGTACATGTCTTCACTAACACTTCAACTTAGGCGATATCCGTTCCCGATATTACACAACGTCTCCTTATGAGCGAACGACCTAATTCTGAGAAGGACGAAACAGATGAGGGGTTGTATATTCCAAATATATCTCTGTGGCGGAAATATTGCGCGGATGTTGCGAAGGGAAAGGTCAACACCACCGAATTATGCAACCGAACATTACCATCAATACTGAGGTAGCACATTTAGCCTTAAACCCGGATCGATGCATGATACTGTCTCTGGGAGTGGTTTTGCAAACTGAGGTTCGAGTCTAAGAGTCCCCCGTTTTTGAAGGCGCAGATATGTTTCGTCGTCGTGCCCAAACACCGGATCCAATGAAAAGACATACAAGTCATACCCACCGACGAACTCGTCTGGGGTTATGTCGACGGAGGTGAGAGTCTCGATATTGTCGACAGTCGGCCAACATCCGAACGAACGGAAAAGGTTGACATACGCCGGGATGATGGTTCGTCCAGTGCTTTCTCCGAAGTGTAATTTCATAGGTCCGGACTCTCCAACACTCGTTGCATCACAAAAGAGAGCAATCTGTGACAGATCCCAATTAGCGAAGGTATATGGATTCTTGTGGAAGTTGCCCATCATATGAACTTTGCCTAGAGTCTTGTGCCAGAATGCGATGGCTCATGGGCCAATCTGGCAGATTAATTATTTATAATTCTTCTGCTGGAGTATATCATCCGGGTATCCTTGGTGCTGCAAGCTGGAGATCCGCTTGCTTTAGCATTGTCCTTGTGATACTCCATGATGGGTGGGGAGCTCGGATGATGAACCATCTTACCTTAACCATGGCTTATGAAATACCACTAAAAAAACAAAACATCCACTTGATATTGACCCTGTTGATACTGACCAAAGACCATCTGCATCGATTGAATATTGGCCACGCTTCATTGTGATTGAGACACCTGACAAGACACCGTTAAAACTGAACCCCTTTGCTGTGTCCAAGGGTATTCAAGGTATTGCAAAGGAGGTGAAAAACATTAGATGCTTGCGTTTGGGTGTCCTCCAGGAAAAAGCAACAAGCAACGAACCTGATGAACATGAAATCTTTCATGGACATTCCGGCCACGGTCTCTGCTCACAAGACCTTAAATACAAGTAAAAGTATTGTGAGAGATCGTGATCGATTGTTGGATGATATGTCGGAACTTTATATAGGATCTGAAATGAAGGATCAAGGTGTGCTCTATGTCAAGCGCTTTCAACTCGGAAAAACAACAAAACCGTCAAAACGAACACGTACCTGTTTACTTTTTCATCTCCAAATGCACCCAAATCAGTGAAGGCAGGCTACTGTAACATTCTAGTTGATACCTACATCCCCAACCCGCTAAGGTGTTTTAAATGTCAGAAATACGGACACGGTGTACATACTTGCACATTGTCTGTTGTGTGTGCCCACTGTGGTGAGAAGACACACACAACAGAAGATTGTGACAGTGATTATACAAAATGCACCAATTGCTCAGGCGACCATTCTTCATTTTCTAAACAGTGTCCTATTTGGAAAGAGCAAATGGAGATCAACAAAATAAAATTTGCACAAAATATCTCTTTTTCGGAGGCCAAAAAACTGGTAAAGAGATCTGAACTTTCCGAAAGTTATGCTACAGTAGCAAAAACATCATCGGGATCTAGCTATAAAACAACATCAACCACAAGCTGCCAAACTACCTTGACTTGGGTAAATTGCGATTCTCTGTAGCTTTTGTACACTGCTATATCATCACACACTGAGGAATCACTTCCTAGTACCGCAAAGTCTTCGTCTGATCACAAATCATCATCTCAGTCACACTCAAAGTCTCAATCGACAGCTGATGATCAACAAACGGTGAACAAACGGTAAACTGAAGCCTAAGCCTGATGCTTCAAAACAACAAAGTGGCAGAGCCCCTAAAGGGTCACAGAACAAACTTCAGTTGTTCAATAAATACGGGTCTCTTGAAGACATGGACGTTTCTGAAAACGTCCATTCTAGGGCACATAGCTTGTCGCCCTCCCAAAGAGTGCGGGGTCGATCCCCAATAAATCCCACAAAAGATAGTTTATTCCAATAATATTGTACAGTAGAACCGCAGAGGATTGAGGACTAATTTACATGAATTACAGCTATTAATCCAAGATTTCACACCTTCAGCGTTATGTCTCTAAGAGACATATTTAAAACAAACAGATACATTTGACCTTCGTCATTTTAATGCATATCATTGTTTTTCACCTCCGAGTGATAGGGCCACTGGAGGATCATCCATTGTAGTCAGACAAGAAGTTTATTCAAAGCTCTGTTCCACTTATTACTAATATGCAGGCTGTGAGTCAGAATTACTTTACATGTAGCGTTTACACTATGCTCTCTTTATATTTCACCATCTTCAACGTTTGCCAAAACTGATCTTCAAGCTCTATATGACCAGCTCCCGAAGCCCTGTATTATAATGGGAGATTTAAATGGACACAACCCACTCTGGGGTAGTGTAACTACAAACACTAAAGGTAAATTGTTGGAGGACTTTTGTTCTGACAATGATTTATGCATTTATAATTATGGTTCCAACACATATTTACACCCCGGTACAGGGACTTATTCTGCTCTTGACTTGTCACTCACAAAATCAGAACTACTAAATGAATTTGACTGATCAGTCCACGATGACCTCTGTGGAAGTGACCATTTCCCTGCTGTACTAAAATCTGTAACTCCAACTGATGTTCCTCCATCATCAAGGCGGAATTTTAAAAAGGCTAACTGGGCTTTATATGGAACACTGTGTGCTGAAAAACTTAAACCCGAACGTTTTATTGACGTTCCTGATGGTATTAAATGCTTTTCTGATGAATTGAACTCTATAGCTGATGAGTGTATACCAAAGTCCTCTGTAGTTCCACATATTCGAAAACCATGGTTCAACGATGACTGC